>NC_044346.1:20360858-20630588 GCF_007364275.1 Archocentrus centrarchus | reverse complement strand
GAGAGAAAGACAGAGAGAGAGAGAGAGAGAGAGAGAGGAAAGCAGGCAGAGAGAAATTTAGAAGTCAAATGTACAGCGGTAGCAACAAACTTATATGGAAGGGAGTTGGTGTTAGTTTCTACCTTAGATTTTGGTTGTTTTTATGCTCCATGTGTGCCGCCTTTTGTTATAAAGGACATCTGGCTCGTCCAGGAGGTATCAGGTTTGTCTAATCCCCTGACCTCATTACAAGACAAACGGTTTTCCTTGTAGATGACGCAGATTTTCCTCACTGATGAACCAGGCCTCTTATCACAATGACTAAAGATATTGCTTCTATGTTTATAGGCTGACTGCTACATAAACAGTGTTGTATTTTTAAAATGATAAATTCATGTAGCAGCTGTTAGCCCTTCTAACTCTGCAGTACACTCTGGGTGGTCTCTTTTTAATATTTTTACCAATAATTTCTTAAAAATAATAACCATCTATAAAAGAAAATTTTTTGTTCCTCCTTCATAGAAGATAAGCCTAATAACCAGAAAACAGAGTATTAACAACTAAACTGGGTTTCCTATTAATCACTTGTGATAATAACGCTTTCGTTTATAATACTCAATCTTACTTAGCATTTTTAGATTTAAGGAAATTGGTTTCCCCTGACAAAACACCTGTCTTGTGACTTACTGTGCACATGGTGCCTGGAGTACAAAGGAAAGGGGAAAAATAAGAGCACTACTGTGCAAAAGTCTTGAGCCATCCCTCATTTCTTTGGATTTTGCTTCCATGCAGTCAGACCTTCTAATATTTAAAGTGATCTTGAGCAATATTCCTAATAATGCTTTCTGAAGGTCTTTCAAAGTTTTTCCATTGAACATTATCTTTATTTTTCTTACTATCAGTCTAGTCCTTGTACCGGACCATTTTCAGAGGAATGTTTTTGGTTGTGTTTTTTTTTTTGCATGTTTCAGTAAATCGCTGCACCCATTTCCTATTTTCCTTACAAAATATAAAGAAATGAGGGGTGGTTCAAGACTTTTGCACCATAATACAAGTCTTATCATTTCAGATGTCCGTGTTATGTAAAAATGAGTATGATCTGAACTCACATTGTGGGGTCCACTGGGTTTTCCTGACTGACGGGCACCCCTGAGACTGGATGGGCGCAGCAGAAACAGGACCAGGGCCACCACCACCCATCCCATCAGAACCATGGGGAGGGTCAGGTCACCTCCACCCACTGACCCACTGGGACCTGGCACTGAAAACACAAACCCTTAAACATGTAATACTTCTTATTCAAGAACACATTTGAGTCCTATCATGACTTCACACATTAAAAAAAGTGTCCATACATACATTCCTGAGGGCACTCTGTGTCTGTGCAGTAGGACTGAGATTGCCTGAGCTGGAAGAAAATTACAGAAGAAACATCATTTACTCTCTGCCCTCAACCAGGGAGGAAAAGACACTGCTTACTAAACTTTGAGCAATTAACCACCAGAAATATTGTGGTCAGCAGTATTACAAAACTACCTGCTTTCTGAGATAAACACAACAGCTCTGACTATGAATAATTTAAATATCCTTTAATACAGTAAGCAAATCAGAAGGCCCAGTTAGTATCCAACTCTCAGTCACGCAAGTTACACCTGTGCACAAAATGTAAATGAGGTCAACTGCAAACAAACAGAAAGTAACTACAACCATGTCTTTTATTACACCAGGAAACTCATATCAACAAATGACACATTACATTTTCAAATAAGAGAAGTCAAAGTTTATTTCCAAGCACAATACAAGCCTGAGAGCAATAAAATTGCCTTGTTCTTGCATGGCAGAACAGACAGGCTCACAAGACAAACAGGAACCAGGATGTGTTGGCTCAGTGTTACCAGTAGCTTTTCATTTCCTTCCGTCTTTATCTATTTAAGACTTGAATTTACTTGCAATTTGATCTTTGTTTCCTTTTTTTCGACTTCAGAGGGTGATGTTATCATTTCACACGGCATACTTTGAATTCTTTGGCATGTCTACACTCTGCCTCTTCAACTTAGATTTGACGTTACTTCGAAAGCGTCTAAACGCTGTTGCTTACCAGGTTGATGAGGCGCCTCATTGCGTACTCATGGGTGCAGATGCACTCACAAGGGTCAAAGCCTCCCTCCGCCATTTCTCACCAGATAGTATCCACCTTGGAAAAGAAGTACTGCATGTAACTAGGACGTGCATGAACAATTGAAAGAAACCTAATGCCACCTCTTGTCAGTGCTTCGCTCTATAGTTGTTCTACAAGTTCACACAGATTAGGGGGAGGAGACTGTTTGGGTAGGGAGAGTCAACATAACGTGTGGCTGTTTCACTTTGCTGCAGGTTAACAGTGAAAGATGAATTTATGCTTTCTTGGTTTCGCTGGGCATGTCAAAATGCCCACTAGTTTGCCAATCTTACAATTACATTGTGGCAACATTGAAAGAGAAAAGATAAATTAAATTTAAAGGAGGAATGTTGAGTCTCTATTTAAAAAATAGCCTTGATCTTTATCACTCTATGAAGCCCTTTGTTAATGACATGCTGAATAGTTTAGTTTAGTCAGAACACTATTTTTTTAATAAGTAATTACTTGCTTGAATAAAGCATGGATACAGTCAAAAACAAAATACTTAAAGCTGAAAATGATGGAGGTGAAAAACACAGACAGTGGTTGAAAAATGAAAAACATAACAGCCACAAACACACAGGTGTCTGCTACAGGTGCCTAATCATGGTTATCAAACCCATAACAAACTGAATTTCTAAAGCTCATAAGAATATTGAAATACACTCAATTTATTAGCTAGTACCACGTTTTAACTTCAGAACTGCTTTAATAAGATTTGTCAGCAGGTTCAAGAAAAGGAGTCTAATAAGCGCTGAGATCAGTAGCTCCAAGTTTTCTGTTCAATTAACAGTTAGTTCAATTAACTGCTTGATTATGGGGGTGGAGAGAAAAAAAAATCATAAATCACAATTATTTTTGGTCAATATTGAAGTGACGATTAGTTAACATGATTGCTAACTTTGTGAACACTACATTTACTGTGCTTAACGGGCAGGGAATACCTTGAAATCTAGTCCACTTCTACAACCTTGATAATAAGTACTAAATTAAAAATAAAATACAGAATATATAAACAAAATATTAAAAATATAAATAAAATACAAAGAATATAAATTGCAATTTAAATAAATACATTATAAATTAAACACAAATAATAAATAGATAAATAAATAGAAAGGTAATGCCAGTTAACATGACACCAGGAAGAAAGAAGTTATTTAGACCAAATAAATTTGCTCACATTTTAGTGCATTGATAGATCCTGTACATGGATCCAAAATCTATATTCAATTAATTCTAGTCAGTAACTCAATCCAAGAACATAGAAGGCTGGTCCATTATAGCCCAGAGCAAACAGAATACATGTCAAGCGACAGACTAAATCAGAATTATTCAGGCTGACACAGAAATACTGGTTATACTGGCAGGTCTGTGGTGTTTCAACTTCAGGTGACTGAACAGATTGGTTGGGCTGCGTATGGTGCAGATTCCATCATGTAGCAAATCTGTGTTAACGTGTGTGTTATTTATCCTGCAGTGATGTCCCGGTGTTTTATATGCAGTGCCGATTGATAGAAACAAATAAAATGCTGGGACTTTCTCCCCTCCTGGGTCCTCGCTCTTTGTGGTCAGTTTTTTTCTTCCAGGTACAAACATATTTGTCCCTCTAGTTTTTTTTCCCACTTCTTTGTTCATTCCCTCACATCCATTTCACCAATCTCCCTCCAGGAATTTCCTGACATTTGTGAATCCTTATATTGATGAAATGATTATTCTTTCTTATATTGAGATGATTTTGAATTTATCAGTGAAAGAATAACAAACTGCTGCATAAGTAGCCAAAAATGTGCAGAAGGAATTGATCGTGCTGAACAGGCCAATCAGAATCCTTTCTGGCTCCATCAACCTGACCTGTAGTACATATCTCTGGAGGTGCATGTCGCGCTACGACGTAGATTTCCTGCTTGGTAATTAATGGTAACTAACACTTGCACAATCCCAAGTGCTGGCAATATCGCTGGCCACTTACGTAGGTTATGTTTTAGGCCCTGCAAAGACTCAACATTGCAGCATAAATCAGGCCTACGAGTATACTTGCAGAGCATAATGTGACAAAATAATTTAATTTTTTTGTTGATTATATTGTTTTTGTGATCGTTTGGAGTCAATATCAAAATTGAAATTTGATTAACTAGACAGCCCTAATGAGATTTACAGAAAAACTAATTTTAATGTTCCTCAATTTAACTATTTATAATTTGATCTAATATCAGATAGACAATGGCTCTCTTACAGCCATAGGAGAGATGTTTTACTGAGTTACTATTAATTGTAAGAGCTCAGTCATAGTTTATACATTTAACAAAAAAAACAAAACAAAAAAACAAAAAACAAACAAGCAAAAAAATAAAATACAGGACAGTTTTCAAAATCTTGAATGAATGTAAAGTTTTATTAATAAAATAGAAACATGTTACAAGAAATGTCCAATGTTTTATAGTTTAGGGATCACTGCCTCGAGTGTCCCAGTTACAACGGGGGCCACTGTTACCTTCATCTTCCACATCCTCTCTAGCACTTCTCTCAGGCCTTGGTATTTCTCAAGCTTCTCATATTCCTTCTTACTGATGCTGCTATTGCTTAGTATTGCTACAGCTACTACTACGGCCTTCTTCCTCTGCTTGTCCACCACTACTATGTCCGGTTGGTTAGCCATCACAGTTTATCCCATCTGTATCTGGAAGTCCCACAGGATCTTAGCTTGGTCACTCTCAAGCACACGTGGAGGCGTATCCCATTTTGACCTCAGGCCTTCCAGGCCATAATTGACACATTTTGATGCTGTTGCTATAGATCCTAGTGGTTGTGGATCAGTGAATTTATGTCTTGTTCAATTCGGCCTTCTTGTAGTCAATCTAGACAGTGCACAGGTTGGTCAGTCTGGTCTTACAGTCTCGAGTGACAGCTCTATCTACCAGTACAGGATGGGGCCGGTCCCTTCTGGGGATCCTTGGCATCAGCCATTTGATCGTACATAATTGCTGATCTTTTGATCAGCCATTTTGTACGTTAGGTAAGTCAGGTCCATTAGGTAAGTCTCATCCATTAGCAGCTAGTTCATTTGTACGACCAGGTCCTCGTGGAATATAGTTAGCTTCTTTAACCAGTAAGTGTGAATCATGTCAGGGCCTGGTGCTGTCCAACTCTTCATATGTGAGACGCTTTCCTGGATGTCTGCCACTGTGATGGTTATTGGATTGCTAACTTCCCTCTGTGCTGCCTTGATCTTGGCCTCAAGTCTTGTTCTCCATGTGGTTGTTGTTCATCTTATAACCAAGCATCTCAAGAATCACTGTTGCTGTGGTACAGATCAGCTGGTTGGTTTTAGTTATGGTTGCAGTAAGGATTGTCTGTAGTGCTGCCTTCACTTCTTCTAGTAGAGTTTCAGAGGGTACTTCAGGTAGTGCTGGTAATCTGCCATGGAGGGTCGAGGTTTCCAGCTTAGCCATGATCTCTTTCAGGTCTGCTGCTGTTGGCCTGAACGTATCAGTCATTCTTGGTACTTGGTAACCAATCTCAGAGAGTGGGGATGATGATATTTCCCCCCCTTGACCATGTCTACATGAGTAAATGCACTGAATATCTGACTGATGCGATGATTAGACATTTGCATTAATGAGGAGTTGAACAGTTGTAACTAATAAAGTTTTTTTTTTTTTTTTAACATTAATATGAAACGATTTAAAGAATATAAATGGCCAACATATGTACAATTAGCAGGATCTTTTCTGTTACTTTCAATTACTATATTTTCCTGCATTTCTTGTTTTTATCCACCAGCACACAGATATCTACAATAAACCAGGTCCTCCCACCCAGTGGGTTAGACATCCAAATTATCTGTCTGTACCACAATGAAACAGACATCACTAAGACGGCCTACACCCAGCGGCCAGTGATGCACACCTGGCTAAAACTCGCACACTCCCAACGGTTGTGTAATAAAGAAGCGTACTGTTGAGTGAATTTTACTGTCATTTTACAGGCTGTATTTGGTGGTGCTGTTAAATTTCTATTGGCTTATAGCTAGAGCCGTTTTTCTCCACCCCACTAGCTTCAGTGACAGCAAACTAATAACACAATCGTGTGAAGCAATACAGTTCAATAGCACCACATACAGTCGAATCAACACTGTACTTTTTCACTGCGCTTTCTGTATTAAGACAGCAGGATATTTAGCATCAGACATACAGCGGTTACGGTATTTTCTGCTTGCACTTTTGCAGAAGGAAAGAAACAAGCGGTCCAGTTTGTCTTCAGCCTGCTAAAATTAATTCAACAGCAGCTGACGTTATTTCCCTTTAGCTTAACATTAACGTGATTTAGCTTAACGTTTACACTAGCTCCTTGCTAACCTCACCACCCAAGCCAGATGAAACTTACCCCCGTTCCTTTTTTTTTTTTTTTTTTTTTTTTTTTGACTGTTAGCTGAAGACAGACGTGAGAGCAAAACAAAACAGAACCAAAAACAAAACATCGACTTACTCGAGCTGTATGATGTTAAGAAGACGATCAAGTATCTCTCAGGGGCCCGAGCTACACCGCTGCTCCCCACAGAAACCACCAAACTGCAGACACATCAACCCACCGTCTCTGTTTTGTTTAATACACGTGAGCCAGCCAGCTTTTCTTCATCCGGGACCTCAGAAAGCAGGCGGTCCCTTGTGGCTCTGTTCTGTTCAGTCCTGTTATTGGTCTAAAAGTTTGATGGGCAGGCCCTTTGAGTCAATCACAGCAAGCAACGATCACTTCCTCTGGATAGTAAACAAACAGTCCGGCTGCCTGTCAGCCTACAGAGGCCCATGAACTTCCAACATCTGTGCAGTTGTGTAACCAAATACACGGTGGTGGACTTCACTCGAATACTTTACCTGACTTAAAATTATATATATTGAAATTTTAAGTTACTTTATAAATGCTTTTTGTAAAGAAAACAACGAGCGACTTTTCTGCAGCTCAACAAATACTTTAACTTTGAATCAGGACTTTTTCTTATTGTTTGTTATATAATTGATTGATTTGAGGTTATCAGTGTGTTAAAGTTAATGTGTCACGAATAAAAATATGGCCACACCAAAGAAGCTTACAAGACACAAATAACTAGAAGCAAGAGCCAAAAAAGCACAATAATTTACGAAACAATCCAACCTGTTGTATTTTCCAAGCTTTCGATACAATAGAAGCTCAGTTACACATACTAAAACAACCAGTGCAATCTGTCATGGCACAAAAAAAGATATTTTAACAGACATCTCATTAAATGTGTGTGTATTATTATTACTATTATGATCACAAATGTGAGAAGTTATTTACCCTACTTTCATCTATAAGTGACTTGGAATTTATTAATTTTTATGAACAAATAGTTTATTGTACCTGAGTAAAGTGTCAATAAAGGTGGATCTGATCCTCATAATAGATGGAAGCAACTCCTTTTCAGACGCTCCTTTTAGAGGGTTACCACAGTGGGTCATCCACCTCCATCCTATCACTAGCATTCTCCTCTGTCACACCATGTCTTCCTCCTATCCACGTACTCCTACACTGCATCACTACATCATGAACCTCCTCTGAGGTCTTCTACTTTTTCATCCTGCCTACCAACTCCATAATCAACATTGTCCAATACATCCACTATCCTTCCTCTGCGCATGTCCAAACCACCTCAGCCTTGCCTCTCTACTGTAACTCTGTTTCCCAAGCTCTTTACCCAAATTGTCTCTCTGATATCCATTCTGGTCACTTCCAGTGAAAATCTGAGACTCTTCAGTTCTGCTAACTCCTATTTCCCAGCATCACTGTCTCCAAACCATACATTATAGCAGGTCTCACCACCATGTTGTAAACCTTCCCTTTCACTCTCGCTGCTATCCTTCTGTCTCAAATCACCTCTGATAACTTGTCTCTACCCACTCCACCCTGCCTGCACTCTCTTCTTCACCGCCAAGAGATGGAAGCCATTCACATTATAAACCATGAAGGTATAAACGCAGTTGAAAAGCTAAATTTAAGCTGAAGCACTATAGATGAAGCACTCGCCATACACAGCAGCTGTCTGTACCAACTGCCTCATGGTACTTAAGGAACTGCAAAGTTTAAGCTTAATTACCAAAGATGTGGATGGACTATTAATAGTATATATTGAGCTTTAACAGATATATGTCTTCCATATGCAGAACACATACACACAATATATATAATATGCGTTGAACACCATAGAGTTGAAATGTGAGAGAGTTCCCATTTCTCTAAATAAAAATTCACACAATCAGATGGAAACCCTGGCAGTACCAGCATATGATGAGAAATGCCCTGAAGGAAGTTTCAAAAGCGCATGAACCCACGTTGCCTGTCACCAGAGCTCATTAATGAAAGTTCCAGTGTGTGCTCCATGCAGCTGCACTGTGTGTGTGTGTGTGTGTGTGTGTGTGTGTGTGTGTGTGTGTGTGTGTGTGTTCTGGACGCACTGACGCTGGTTGCGGGCAGGCGGACTGTAAACTCTCTCTGTGCTAGAAAGAAGCGCCGTACACGGTGAAAGTGAAAGGAGCTCCGTAAGTGAGGAAAGCACCGAGCAGGCGGACTCCCCCCCCCCTCCTCTCTTTCTCACACGCTCGCTCTCACTCACACACACACACACACAAACAAACCGCACAGGGAGACGGGCCACGGGTGTAGCTTGAAGGCAACAGCAGCTCAGCAGACACAGCCATGGCCAACATTGCGGTCCAAAGGATCAAACGGGAGTTCAAAGAAGTTCTCAAAAGCGAAGAGGTGCGGTAATATTACCGGCTGTTTTTCCACTTCTACTCAGCTCATTTTTTAAAAAATTGTTTCAGCACTGTTAAATTGTAAGCTTCCAGGGGCCGTTATTATGACCAAACAGATTTACCTTAGTCAGGTTTGGGTCCTGTGTTGCAGCAGGTCAGGCCCAAACAGGAGAACTTTAGCTAGCTTTAGCTTCAAATCAGCGCCTCCCTTGTTGTGTCAGGTGGGTGTGTTCAGGAAACACCGAGGATTCAGCTCTGTCAACTGACAGGCCCTAATGCCTAACACACAATGTCGCACACGTTTGTTTTAATTACACAACTCAAATAAACCTCCAGCGTGTGGCCTGTATGGCGCCTCAGGCAGGGCAGCGTAAATGAGTTAGCGTCAGTTAGCAAGGCTTGCTAACGCTAACGTTATTTTGACATACACAGTTAGCATTAGCAGCGGCGGTATTTCTGCTGTAACGTTCAGCAAACTTATCAGACATTAGTCAGCCGGTTGCTTTCAGTGTGGAGGGACTGCGTTTATTTATGTTGTCATTTTACTTCCTGCCATGTTCTACTGGTTTGTAGTTTTGTAACTTTGGTACTTCTGGTGCTAACGTTAATTGTCGTAGCGATTCCCCCTGGAAGTGGGGCTCAAAACTGGCTTTTAATTTTACACAAAATGACACCAGCCGTGCCTTTTAACAGCCAACATGTCAGCGACTTCACGTTTTTAGTTTGATGTAAACATGTGAAGAGATAAGCTGGGTAACTCTTTGCATTTGTTTCGACCTGCAGACGAGTAAAAACCAGATTAAAGTAGATCTGGTGGATGAGAACTTCACAGAGCTGAGGGGTGAAATAGCAGGGCCTCCAGACACACCATATGAAGGTACTGTCACATTGGAAATGATTGTCAGGATATCGATACAACACTCATCTTATGATCTGAAGCGCTAACTTTTTTCTCTTTCCAAGGTGGCAGATATCAACTTGAAATAAAAATCCCAGAAACCTATCCTTTTAACCCACCAAAGGTATTGTCTTCCAGTTGCTTCTTCTTAAAAAAAAAAAAAGAAGCACTTCGTCCATTCTCAGCCTATCTTTCTAGTTTAGTTAGTTTGAAAACATGTGCACTGTTATTATGGCTAAACAGGTTGTCATTAACCGCCACTCCTCATACTGAAGTGTGCCTGGGCATGGTACCCAACCCCCCAAAACAGCTCCCAGTGCTGCAGTTCAATTCAGTTTTATTTATGTTGCTCCAATTCACAACAGCAAGGCAATTTATATTGTAAGATATATATATATATATATATATATATATATATATATATATATATATATATATATATATAAAGGTACTGAAAAGAAACCCCAACAATCAGTCAAGTATTTGGCAACAGTGGGAAGGAAAAACTCCCTTTTAACAGGAAGAAACCCTCAACTGAATCAGGTGCAGGCAGAGGCAGCCATCTGCCGTGACTGGTTGGGGGTGAGGGGAAAGAGGAGAAAGCAGAGGGAGACTGGACAAAAGGCAAACTAAAGGAGAGAGCCAGAGTTTAATAATTGCTAATGATTAAATGCAGTGGTAGTGTATAAACAAAGAGAAGAAAAAACACTCAGTGGATCATGGGAAATCCCCAGCAGTCTTGAGCCTATAACAGCATAGCTAAGGGATCTGGCCTTAACTATAATCTTTATCAAAAGGAAAATTTTAAGCCTAATCTTAAAAGTAGAGAGGGTGTCTGTCTCCCAAATCCAAACTTGGTTCCACAGGAGAGGGGCCTAATAGCTGAAAGATCTGCCTCCCATTCTACTTTTAGAAACTCTAGGAACCACAAGTAAGCCTGCAGTTTGAGAGCAAAGTGCATTTATGTAACAAAAGCATTACATAAATGCAGTCCATTTATAATTGTAATGAGCATCAAATGAGTTTGGAATAAATTCAGCCTATTTTCAAAACCTTGAATTATGTTTTAAAGAACCTGGGTGTGCTAACAGAAGTCCTCTGACAGAGAGCAGCATATTGCAGCTTGTAAACACCCTTTTTAAGTTTCTGGTCACTCTTAGTTTGCACGTTAAAAACTAAAGAGAAAGTCTAATAGGGATAATGGTGAAAATAAAAATTTATTGTCTCCCTAGCCTTTGATTTCCTGTGACCAAATGAATCTTGTAAACATATCCTGAACACAGGGAGGTTAAGAAAAAATTGTTCACTGCAATAATGTCACCAAATAACCTGTTTGGAAACAGTTTAAGGGTTAAACTCCCTGCGTTTGGCTTATCCAGTAAATTAAACGCTCAACATATCACGGCAATTTGTCACATAGATGTAAAACTACAGTGGTGCCATGAAGCATTGCTGGCTCAATGATTTGCATGGGGACATATCCATTGTAAGAAATAGTAAATATTTTTATTATTATTATTATTTTTTTTACCACCGCCAGTTCTTATCTAGATAACACTCCCTCATCTGTCTTTCTTAGGTGCGCTTCATCACTAAGATCTGGCATCCTAATATCAGTTCTGTGACAGGAGCAATATGCTTGGATATTTTAAAAGACCAGTGGTAAGTGAAAAGTACCTGAACCATTCTCAGTATGTGCATGTGATCCATTCACTTAACCTGCTCCAGTGGTGAATCTGTCTCACCCTCTCTCAGGGCAGCTGCTATGACCCTGAGGACAGTGCTGTTGTCTCTACAGGCTCTTCTCGCTGCAGCAGAACCAGATGATCCACAGGATGCGGTAGTAGCAAACCAGGTGAGAAAGACTTAATGCAAGGCTAGCACTTTTTCTGCTTATAGTCAGATGGCAAAAAAAAAGTTGAATACAAGAGCACAGAGTTACTGTAGGTGCTTATCAGTTTTTGATATGAAATTGTGTGTCTAAAGTACGGTGTCTACCATGTTTGCTAATTTATTCTGAAATGTTGCTCACTGAACTGTCTTTCTGAATCCACAGTATAAGCAGAACCCAGAAATGTTCAAACAGACTGCAAGGCTGTGGTCGCACGTCTATGCGGGTGCTCCCGTCTCTAGTCCCGACTATACACGTAAAATAGACAAACTCTGTGCCATGGGCTTCGATAAGGTCAGAATCACTTTGTTTTTGTTGTACACTCATATTTATAGCTAAAAATTTACATTTTATTAAGGCTAAGACAGGCTTAATCCATGTCTGGGAAACTGAGCTTACACTTAATACAATAGTATTAATTTAGAACAAAAGTAACATTCTCATATGAAATCTTGAAACAATTTGTTTTTTTTAAGAAAAATGCTTATTTTGAATTTGATGCCAGCAACATGCTTCAGAGACATTTAGACAGAGGCATATTCATCACTGTGTTGCATCAGATCTTCTTCCAAGGGCACTTTGTGCTTGTGAAATGAAGAGATTTAGTTTTGAAGGCCAAGCGTTTCTTCATTTTTTGCCTCATATGGGATTTCAGCTGCTCACTTTGAGCTATCCTTTTTTATGTACAGTGGAAATGAATTAAATACCCAAATGCTTTGCAATTTTACACTGTGGACAACATTCTTAAATAGTTTGACCCTCTCCCCTTCTTCACTTCCTGAAGACTTGGCCTCTCTCAGATGCTCTGTTTATACTCAATCACATAACTCAAAAGTTGATAATTAACAGTGAGATGTGGCGTGTCATCTTTTTTAGCTTATCCAGCTGAAGGACAGATGAGCTCATGCCATGACAAGGCATCTGTCTTCCATCCGTTAATCCACAGTTTAGATAAATTGATACTCCTACAGTATCAGTCAGAATTTAAACCAACTTACACACAATGATCATCTAACGGGATCGCTGAGGTCAAAGTCGTATTTGTGATTCTGCATGTGTTTGAATTCTCATTTGTTCGTACAATACAGCCAACCAATGGCAAGAAAAGGTCCGACTTTCTTTCTGTAATTTACACATTGTCTCCACTCCACCACTAAATTTAAGCTCTATAGATAGAAGTACTCCATAAACAGCAGCTGTCTGTACCAACTGTCTCCTGGCACTTAAGGAACTTAAGCTTAATTACCAAAGATGTGGATGGACTATTAATAGTATATATTGAGTTGTTACTGGCATTATATTCAATATGCGTGTGTGTGTGTGTGTGTGTGTGTGTGTGTGTGTGTGTGTATATATATATATATCTGTTTGGGGGGAAAAACAAGTTTCTCAAAATCTTTTTGTTTTTGTATATTTGTATCAAAATCAGTGCCCCAACGTATTTTCCCTGTAAAGATGGATGTATGATTAAGGTGGATTATTCAAAGACGTATGCCATTTGTCTTACATGTTAAAATGCTGTTTATATATCTGACATTTATATCATAAGAGTGTATTACTTTTCTTTCAGATTATCCTTTTTAGTTTTTATTAATTTTGTTGCTCTTTCTCACAGTGTGAGCATGTGTGGTGAATGAAGGAGGTACACCTACCCACGCTTTCTTGAATTCATTATTATACAGTAATGTTATTATAGAATAGAACTTTATTGTCATTATACATACAATGAAATTAATCATTATACAACAAATTATATAAGGACATTCTGTCATAATATAACAAAATTGCGTTCATTAGGCACTCCTTTGCAAACATTTGAATTTTTTTAGTACTTTGTGACAAATAAATGATGGGACAGTGTATTTAGTTGTTTCTTCAGTGTGGACGAACTCCAGCTGCAGTTGGTGGTCCTTGTTCTCTGCAACCTCTGTGAGCTCAGCATAGCTGATCAACCAGATCGCCCACTTTTCCACCGACAGGGTGCCGGTGCCAGTATTTGAACCGTTCAGGGTTTTTTTCCACTGCGAATGTACTCGGTGCTCGGCCGAAAAACGGGTTCAACTCGGGCCCCGCAAGCTAGCTGGTCTGGAACCAAGAACGTGTGATGAAAGCGGCAGAAGGGCGTGACTGCCATCTCAATGTAAACTTTTCTACCATATTACATGTGTATTACATGAGAAAAGTGAAGTGATTTTCACAGCTGAGAATTAGGTTGGGTCTTAAGGCTGAACTTACTGCTTTGTATCAGTTCATATCACAGATAAAAGGTGCGTACTTGTCATCTTGCTGTCTGTGTTTACCTCTGTGCTGCACACAGATGCTGCAGATGTTTGTTTGCACTGTAAAATGTGTTCGCAGCACAAGAAAGGGGAGCGTGTTCTCCCACGTTTGTGCCCTTCAGCTTCCGTGTATAGACGAGGACCCGCCCATACTCATAGCAAAGGAGCGGTTCACAAGCGCGGTGGAAACGCAGGCCTGTTCCTAAGCTTTTCACTGGTTCTTTTGGGAACAGCACCAGCACTGGCACCGGAACCCCCGGCGGTGGAAAAGGGGTACATGTGCTGCTGTTTCTGGTTACAGTGGCTCTCTGTCAGTAGGGAAACATGAGGCTAGCTGGTTAGTAGTAACTAAACTTTCAAAAATAAGTGAGGGGTGTGACCACTAGACCACTGTATTTTGGGACAAACAAAATGTAAAAAGAGGTGCCATATATACTCTGAGTGGCCTGTATGCTATATACAGTCTGTGGAAAACGCTGCTTTATATTGCAAACAATTTGCAGATGACAATATTTTTTAAACTTTTCTTCCTCCTCATGTACAGAATGCAGTAATAGCGGCCTTGTCTTCAAAATCCTGGGACGTGGAAACAGCGACGGAGCTGCTCCTCAGCAACTGAAGCCCAGCCAGGTGTGAGGATCCAAAAACTCCCTTCATCACAGTATCAGCTCCTCCACCACTGCCTTTTGTGAAACAGACAACAAACACCCCGTTCACCACGGCAGTCTGAGCCTTCTTTTATTACCAGTTTGTTTGCTACTAAGTCAACACCAGTAGCACTGCAGTTGCCAATATGCACAGCACCCTGTTGCCTGCCTGATCCCATCTATCCATTTTGCTGAGTCTTTTCTCCCACCAACTCAATGTGTATTTCAGTATTAAGCCCCCCCCCAAAAAAATTTCCACTCATACATCTGGTCTTCCATGCCCTTTAATCACATTGGCTTTGAATTTTTTTCCCCACAAATTTCTTAATATTGTAAAGGATCAAACAGCTGTGGATTTTTCAGGGTAAAATGTAAGGGAAAGCCTGCTGACTGCTTCCACACTACAATTCCGTTTATTCCTTCGGCAGCCGGTCGGACTGTGTGTGTTTCTCTGCTACAGACTTTTAGTACTGTAAAGAAAAAAAAAAGTCTTGCTGGATTAAATTTACTTGACTGGATAGTGCTGTGCATGAGCAGTGTAATTTTTTTCCCCCCCTGAACAAGTTGTCATTTATGCCTCAATACACTGCAGAAGTTTGGATGTACAGGTTTTACTTTCTGTGTGTAAACTTAGAATGAAAACACACACACACACCTTCCAACATCTGCACACATGCACACAAGAAAAATATCTGTAAATAGATCTGTGTAAATTTGAAAATACAATGGGGATATACTTTTTTCTCACATGGCATTGTAAAACAGATTATTTTAAATATAAACTATGCCTAGTTTACAATTGTACGGAGAGATATCTTCATGCTTTTGTAATCCATGAGAAGTCCCTCTGAATGTGTTTTTCTTTTTTTTGTTTAAAAGGGTGGCACAGCCAAAATCCTGGCCCTTGCGGCACAGGAGCTAATAGCCAGCTCAGGCCTCTTGAAGGTCATTTACATGCCACCTTTTCTGCAATCATCTACAATCTTTTTTTTTTTTTGCGTGTTTTAATGTCCTTGCATGTTGTTGCCTTTATTTGATTTGGCCAAATGACGTGGTGGGTGTTTGTTCGGTTTTGCGTCCCCTCCTACACTCGTGGATCTTGCAGGACTCATTCTAAACAGACACCTGGAACCTCTGATGGGGGGAAAAAGCCACCTAGCACCGCCCAGTTTGGTGTTACACCTGTAGGGAACCAAAGCCTTATCTGTTTATTTTACAGATATTTTGATGGAAAGTGCAGACATTTGTTTGGGACACTTTGAGAAGAAATGAGTGATTGTCATTAAGGATTTGGATTTGCAGTGCTGTATTTTATATTATTTTGAAACCATAGGCACATCATCAGCCACGGATTGAGGATCTGCTCATTAATCATTAGAAGGTGGTACTGTACAGTTTATTGCAGATCCAGTCTAGCAGCAAAACTTTGGCCATATATACAGGTATATAGGCAATGTCCTATATTCCCAAACATGCTTTACTACACAGCCAAATAAAACACTCACTGAAGGTTGTCTTTGAATTATGTCTTATTAGTAAAAGAGGCTGGAACTCCTCTGTTATTCTATGAAGTAAAATAGCAGGCCTGGAAAGTATTTTCACGTTTTTGATTTGAGGTACATGGACTGCAAAAACATGCTTGGCATATGGAGAAGGGTGTGGATGCATCTTCACACGGAGCTGTTCTGTTTTTAAAGGAATTATCTTTTTTGCTTGACCTCCAGCTCAGTCCCTACCAGCACAGCGGCGTATTACAGTGCAACATGGAGTTAATGTGCAGCCTTCTCTGCTCAGTGAAAACAAGTTCATAGGCAGGTAGGATGCACGTGCCATCTCCCTTACTTGTAAATAGCTGGGATTGGTTGTTGATAAAGAACCTTCTTGTTCTCACTAGAGTACACCATTGATGGCTGGATCTATTTTCTAAGAAAAAGACAAGGACAGAGCCCCCCCCCTGTCTTCCTGGTGTTCTCATGATGTACAATATTGCACGATTACAAAGCATAAAAAAGGGGCTGTTGCATCTCAGTTTCTCCATTTGGATTGAGACTTATTTTCCTTGTTCTTGGAAGCAAGCATCTGCAGTATAAAAAGCATGGTTATTTATTGTGACAGTGTCATGTTTCTTTGAATAAAAAAAAAAAAAAAAAAAGTGGAAAATCATGTTGGCTCGTGTTTCTGAAAACTGCACTTCCAAACACAGGCATAGAGACAAACGCAACTGCACCGTAACATCTAAAAGCATTTATTATTTTTGGAAAAAATTAAATATGATCATGAGTATAGGCATACTTTAACTTCACCAAAAATAAGTCCCATCATCAACATAAACCCACATGGTTTCCACTCACTCGATGCTTTAAAAAAACAAACAAAAAAAAAAATCAGGAATTACCCAACAGAAAGCTGACAAAGTACAAAAAATATTTAATTGTAAAAGATGAACAAAAACTTTTAACACATACTTGGATAGTAATATTTATGCATTCCAAAGTGAAGTACTTCAGAAGTTAAAAACAAACCCCCCAAAACAAAAGTAATTCAAACCCAGCTCGATTTCAGAGCCACTGACCAGTCCAGGGCATGAGGCAGCGAGCAGAGCTTGGAGCACAGTATCCAGAAATGCCCGACTGCTAAATTTTGTTTATTTACACGCACTGGAAATAAATCAATAGGCCTTTAAAAACATTACTGGTGTCATTTGAGAAGCCACTGCAAGTTTCTAACTGGGCTTGTGATGCTATAAACAAGCTAAAGCACCTAAACATACCAAAGTTAGAAACCTAAACTTACCAAAGTGTATAAAATTTTGGTGCCGGTACATCTGTTAAATGAATCAGTGTTCCCATAGTTAAGCCATCTGCTGCAAAGTTTTAACTGTTTTTACTCAGATATTCAAAAATTTTTCAGTGGAAAGGCATATTTACAAAATATAACTGTGTAAAACCGATGAGATCGAAAATAAAAAATACTGTGCAACACAGACACGAGGAAGAGGTCAAGAGACATACAGTAGGATTTTCCCAGGGAATTTAATAAGCAACAATCATAACCAGATTAAAACGGCTGTAAAATGTCCATCCTGTTTTTTTCTTAAAAATGGCTCCACAAAAGAAGCAAAGAGCAACAAACACAAAGGAAAAAAAAAATAACATGTTTCTGAGTAAGACCTACATACAATGAGCTTCAAATCATGACTACAAGGTGTTTAAAACCTTCTAGAGTGTTTGTGTGCGTGCGTGTGTGCCTGTTTATGTGTTTTAAGAAAGGTCCATAATGTATCCAGGAAAGCTTTAAGAGTCAGAGGAGCTTGTATGCAGGGTTGGGAAGATATAAGGAAGAGTCTGGCCCAGTCTCTACAGTCTTGGTTTCACCTTCAGCAGTTTCCTCTTTACCTGAAAGACAAAGAAACTTGGAGTCAGTGTCAGCCCAATCCTGCCTCAGCACAGTCTTAACACAGATCAACAACCTAACATTTACGTAAATATCCTTATCTGGTAATCTCCTCAAACAAACTCTTATCTTTAGGTTGTTTCTTTCGATCCTGGATATCCCTGAGAGTTCATTAACTTTTACAAACATCTGTAGGAACTAAAAGGTAAAACCTGAGTAACATCATCAGGGATCAGTCTGTAAAAATCTGGAGGAACAGTAATCACGTTCAGACCAGGGGAACACTACAGGAGGTTGGAACCGTCAAAGTTTTAAGATCTGTTCGTGGGGTCTTTTTTTAAGCTTCTACTTCAGGGTAGGTACTCTAGTACAATGCAGTGTGGACTGGTCTAGATATGGCTACATGGTGGTTGTTGCTCCACCACTAACAGCTATATTTTTAAAAATGCATTAGCACAGAAGGATCTTGACATTACTGGAATACAGTTGCTGTCAGGCTATTGGTTTCTAATCACGCCCAACACAATGACCTTAACACACAAACAAGAGAGGTGTCACTGAACCAAATGCAGATTTTCAATATACGCTCGCTGATCACTTTGTTAGGTACACCTGTTCAACTGCTCATAAACACAAACACATGGGAGCAACTCAGTGTATTTAGGAATGTAGACATGGTCAAGACGACCTGCTGGAGTTCAAACTGAGCTTCAGAATGGGGAGGAAAGGTGATTTAAATGACTTTGAACGTGGCATGGTTGCTGGTGAGCGACGGGTTGGTCTGAGTATTTCAGAAACTGCTGATGTCCTGGGATTTTCCCACACAACCATCTCTAGGATTTAGAGCGAATGGTCAGAAAAAGAGAAAATATCCAGTGAGTGGCAGTTCTCAGAGAAAATGCCTTGTTGATGCCAAAGGTCAGGAAAACGGCCAGATTGCTGCGAGCTGATAGGAAGGCAGCAGTAACTCTGCATGCCTCATTACAACCAAGGTATACAGAAAAGCATCTCTGACTACACAAGTCGAACTTTGAAGCAGATGGGCAACAGCAGCAGAAGACCACACCGGGTGCTGCTCTTGTCAGAGTTGGTACCAGGACATCAGAAACAAAGACAGTGAGCACTGGGACCCCACAAGGCTGTGTGCTCAGTCCTCTCCTGTACACCCTCTTCACCTACGACTGCATCCCCTCCCAAAGCAACACCTCCATCGTCAAGTTTGCTGACGACACCACCGTCATTGGGCTGATTACTGGGGGAGAGGAAGCAGCTTACAGGGAAGAGGTGGCCCAGCTGGTGTCCTGGTGCCAGGAAAATAATCTCTCCTTAAATACAGAGAAGACTAAGGAGATGATTATTGACCCGAGGAAGAGAAGAGACCAGCATGCTCCATTATTCATCAACGGGACTCAGGTGGAGAGAGTGAAGACCTTCAAATTCCTTGGCACCCACATCAGTGAAGATCTCACCTGGACCTACAACACAGCACAGACTGTCAAGAAAGCTCAGCAGAGACTCTTCTTCTTAAGGAAACTGAGGAAATTCGGATTATCCCCCAAGCTCCTCAGCAACTTTTACAGATGCACTGTGGAGAGCATCCTGACAAACTCCATCACGGTGTGGTATGGAAACTGCACCAGTCAGGACAGGAAGGCTCTCCAGCGTGTCATCAAAACAGCACAATTCATCTGTGGAGCTGCCTTCCCATCACTACAGGACACTTATAATACCCGGGTAATAAAGAGGGCACACAACATCATCAAGGACCGTACCCACCCACAGCACACACTGTTCACACTCCTGCCGTCTGGCAGACGTTACAGGAGTGTAAAAGCAAGAACAACCAGACTAAAAAACAGTTTCTATCCACAGGCCATCAGGCTACTGAACCACTGACTGATTACCAAACTGTGATTACCTGCCTTTCTTTCATCTGTATATATCTGTATATATTGCACTTGCTTTATTATTTATTTATTTTTATTTTCTACTTTTACTTTCCTAATATACTAGTTCTTAAATTTTATTTTAACTTAGTTGCTTATTTCAATTGTCTGTAAAGCAGTCGCAAGTAAGAATTTCATTGCTCAGCATAACCACAGTGTTTTGCGGTGTACATGACAATAAACTTCTTGAATCTTGAATCTTGTAAGCTGAGAACAGGAAACTGAGGCTACTCTGGACTCGCTCTGGGCTCCTAAATACTGCCTGAGCATTGTTTAAACACCACAGCCTACCTGACCATGTCCGTCCCTTTATGACCACAATGTACCCATTTTCTAATGGCTGCTTCCAGCTGGACAATACACCATGTCACAAAGCTCAGAGCATCTCAAACTGGTTTCCTGAAATTGTGCGAGGCTATCATATGGATCAAATATTTCCAGCACCTTGTTGAATCTAGGCCATGAAGAATCAAGGTGTACCTAATAAAGTGTCTGGTGAGAGTATTTCTTAAATCATCATAGTTGAGTGGTCACTCATGACCTGAACAGCCTGGTATGTCTTTGTAGTGAGATGTGCTGTGTTAAACCATCTCACTGCCCTGTCTACCTGTCTTTCCTCCACTGATGGACTCTCCCTTCCTGCCAGAGGGAACTCCCCTCCTTGAAGACTTGGTACCTCTTTGGCTATTTATGGTGGACCAGGCTGCACAGCTTGACTGTGCTCACGTGAGCTGGTATCTCTCTGACACAGAGCTCAGGCTCGATTACAGTCACCCTCACTGTCCAGGAGGACGGTAATTGTTCCTACAACTCTCCCTGACTCCTCTCCAAGTTTCTCCCTTTTCCTTTCACTTTGCTCACAAATGGCCACCTGCTGAGACAAAAATAGTTAACACCTGAGACAAAGTAGGATTAAAATGTTAAAATCACCACTTTCAACTTTCTTTTTGTCTTCAAATTCTTCCTCAGCTTATATGACTAGTAACAAAAGGCTAAGCTTCGTAATGATCTTATTTTTGCCACATGCTCTTTTTCCTCCTCAGACCTCACCTCTGCAGATCAATCTGTCGCTTTGTCCCTTCGTCATTCTGTTGCTGCTGTTTTGACATCTTGATGTTGATTGACTCTGCAGATGGGTTCAAGTTGGGGTCAGCTGCTCTCTTCCTGCCTCTGCCAGTTCCACCCCCCACTGGTGCTGCTGCTCCCTCTTTGTCAGCTGCTACAGGAGCAGTTGCAGCAGATTTAGGTGGGCGACCACGTCGTTTGACAGGTGACGCCTCTGTCCCAGCATCGGGAGCAGTTTTCTGACTGGGTTCGTCCTGGAAAATGGCAAAAAAAGTTAAGCCAAGAAAAAACAAACAAACAAACAAACAAAAAAAAAAAACAGTGCTTAAAGGTAGAAAATGTGTAGGTCCCGTGTGAGATTACCTTCTTCACCTCGTCAGCCTTGATAACTGGGTTCTCGTTGTTTTCCTGCGCTCGGCTCTCTGACGACTCGGTGGTAGAACTGCTGTTACTGCAAGACGCATTTAAAATGAGATGAATTTTATGCGTAAAAGTGAGCACCTGTTGTGCCAGTGTACTTACCTGTTCTTGATTGTTGAGCTCAGCGGAGAGGAGTTGGTGCTGGTGTTACTGGCTGTGTCTGAAGCTGTGGTGGTTTTAGTGAAGATCCTCCTCCCTGGTACCGTCAAAGGCTTATTGACAGCTCCTAAGACAGGAGCTGGTTTGGGCTACATAATGAAAGAGAATTCAGCTTTTCACAATCAGAGAAACACAGCAATGATCTTTTTTTTTTTTTTTTTAAACCTTTTAACGCCACATCAGGATGCAAATTTACAATTTAATGCCAAACTGTTGGCATTCCATGTTGTACACCCCCCCATCCCTGCACTAAAATACATCACCTTTCTTAAAACTAAACATAACTGCTTTTTTACAGCAATAAGCCTCAGTAGTGTGCATTTACCTTTCCAGTGAGCAGCATTTGTCTCATCTCTGCCGTCAGATACTCTTTATCATTTTTGAAGTCCTGTTGAAAAAAATTATAAAAGAAAACTGACCATCATAAACTGCTAAACTAAAATTAACTTTAACAAAAAAGGTCATGATTTAGGCTCCTAACCATGCACGTTCTTCCAGCTATAGTAACATGAATCACTTTCTATCCTCAGGAGGAGGTGAAACACCTGTATGAGTGTGTTACCTTGTCCTGTATGAGGAAGAACTTGGAGGGTAGGACAGGCTCTTTTGGACAATCCAGATGACATGCGGTGCTCTTGTTGGCGATCACGAAGAGAGCAACATCGCAGACAATGTACAGCTTCTGTAATTGCAACAAGGAATGAAAGCAACAACGCAGAAAGACATTCAGTTAAATAATTATTAAAACCACTGCCTACTACTAATGTAAAATCCACAGACTTTGCTCAGTGATTTTTAAAGCATAGGAACTTTCATGAAGGAAACAAAAAAAAAGCTACAAAATAAGATTTAAAATGGCAATTTTATTATAAACTTTACATGCTACAGATTTGAAACTACAGTGCAAGTCCAGCCAAATGTATTTAAATGTTTGCTGCACTGAGTGTGTGTGTGTTAGTATGCACCGAGGCTATTACAGTCAATGAAAACCAAACTAAAAGTAGGTTAGCTAACTAAATCAGAAAATGCAAAGCTGTAATAACTCCGTCACAAACCTCGTTGGCCTTTGTGTCTTCAGGACACTGAGCATCCTTGGTTTGTTTGATGTTTTCTACCATCTTCCTAAGAAAGGCATGACTGTTGTTCTCATTCTTGGTCATCAGGACTTCTAGCATGAACCACAGGCATCTAAACAGATATGAACACACACAACAAATATTCTTTATGCCACAGCTGTAGTGATCATCATTTATCTGTATTTATTGGGCTTTATGACAGAACAAAAGAGCAATTTAGAAATGCGGGCATTTTCTGAAAGGCAGTCTCAGGTGGAGCCCAAATCAAAAACACACTCACTCTTTGATGTCTTTGAGTTGCTCGTATTCATGAGGTTTTGTGAAGTCTGGGTCGTGAGCCAGCAGGTGGATCATGTAAGGAACGACATACTCAGGAAGAAGAGAAACGAGTTTTTCTGAGGAAAGAGAATAACTAATTTTAATGCCTGTAAGTAACTTTCTCTGTCCTTTTTTTCAACCTGGGAAAAAGAAACCCCCAGTGAAACATTACACTTGTGGAATAGTTGGTGTGCTGCCAAAAGGACTGAATTAAGCATCTCAGTCAGTCTCAGCAAACAATGCTGAGAGTGTTTCCATGATGCTGTGTTTGAATTACAAGAGGGGAATATAAAACTGTAAAATGACCTTCATCAGGACAAAAACAATGTTGTCCTAGTTGTTGTAACACAAACCAAACATGTAAACAACAACAAACATTAAGGTTATGCTTCTGTCATTTGTTTCATGTTTTTCTATTGCTCTTTGAATTATGCAATAGGTTAACAGCACCTGACTAAAGAATTCATTTCAAAAGCTTGTTTTTTTTTTTATCCCAATGACTTGAAAGCTTAATATTAACATGACTGTAGTAAATCACAGAGCACACTAGTTTGCATTTTCTCTGGCACATTTTCTAACTAAATTTAGTCACTATTTGTACTACATTTGGATGGAACCTTACTTCTGTCCTCTTTCATCATCTAAACTGTCATCTAATAAAGAGCATGTTAAAAACTGCACATCAAAGGTCTTTGAAATGAAAGCAAGCAGCAACAGCAGTGTGTAATAACACAAAAGGTGAAGTTTCAGCTTGAAAACATCCAGAGGATGAGAACTGACCCTGAGCGAGGGGGTTTTGTTTGATGTACTCTCTGCGGACGGAGATGTTTTTGAGCAGGCACTGTCTGGCATGTGCGCGGCGCTCCTTCACCGGGTCCTTGGCACACAGAGCGAACACAGCCAGGTACTCCAGGGGCAGCAGCAATTTCACAAGAGCCAGGTGCAACTTCTGTGCAAAGATCTGACGAACCTGGTAGCACTCGTCCTGCACGGAGGAACAAACTGAGTTAGTTGGTAGATATTTACACGATTTTCCAACTGTGACATTCAAACATCTTCTACGACAGAGCCCCTGAAGTCTGACAAAAAGGTGAGACTTACATTGATAACGAGACCACAGAGCTGAAACTGCTCAGGTGTGATGATTTCATGGTAGCATGGCTCTTGTGCCAACTTCATAATGGCTCCACCTGCAGCCAACCTCAGACGGGACATGTCCGATTTACTGTCAGGAGAAAGAACAAACAGGGGCACCTCAAACACTAGCCAGGAAAACGTTAAAGCCTCCATCCAAAGCACTCTCACACATGACTCTAACAGCAGTCACTCAGCAAAGGGACCTTCAGCCCAAAATACCTGATCTTCTTCTGCTCTGTGAGGTCTCCTTCGCTGACCAACATGGCTGACAGCAGGCGCAGGGTGGAGTTAGCTGACTTGGATTGGTTGTTCTTCATTCCTAGTAACCAACGCACGAGTAACTTGATGGCCTGAACCTTTGGGAACAGAAATAGGAAAAAAAATATTATAGAAAGCATAAAAAATTGTGCTCTTAAATCATAAATACACAAAAATAGTTTTGATGAACAGATTGCACAAGTGAAATCACCTCTTACCTTAGCAAGAACCTCAGGTGAGACTTCTTCATCAGCTGTCCACAGCTTCCCATTCTTGTTTCCTACCGACTGAAGAAAAAGGCAGAAACCCATCAAATTTTCACTTTTTTTTCCCCCCCATACACACACACACACACACACACACACACACACACACACACACAACTTTTGTCTGGTACTGTAAGTACTACTTGCCTACACACTACTGATCTGCACTCACCCGGTCATTCATGAGCAAGTCCTTCACGATGAAATTGGCTACGATGGATTTCATTGGTGAAGCAAACTGATCTGGGGCTAGCATGGAGATATGACCCAGAGACACGAGCGGAGTAATGAGCTGCTCTGGGACATCTGCATTCAGACTACGTGACAGAGGCTGCATGTGAAGGAACAAATGGTGAGTTTGAAAAAAGGAGACGCGAATATCTGACCAAGGTGACATAAAATCAAACAATTGCTTAAGCGAAAGAGTTGACTACCTCAAAAATCTGCGCCAGCTGCACTTCCTTGTTGTTGAAGATGGCATGGATGCAGTGGACGGCCTGCTTGGCCTGGTGGGGTGTGCCGCGCTTGGCTTTCTGATGCAGGATAGGAATCAGAGTCCTGATGGACACATAAGAACAAGTGATTTAAGATGATCACAGCCAATAATTTCTGTCAGTTAGAGGTCAACCAAGTCCTTTTAGAAGGTTTTGGTTGACCTCTAATTTGGCATCTTCAATGTACAAAACAGTTTTTTTTTAATTGATTTACCCATTTGATAAGTAATACATTGAAAGTGAGTCTTTACAACACCAAAGGCACTTTTCTGGAGACTTAAACCAAACAAAGACTCCCGCCTTATAAAATGTTCCACACAAGCCCAATAGTGTTTCATTTGACATATACAGCACTGTCATTTACGTCACTTACGATCTTATCTGCTGTAACTCAGTCTCGATCTTCTGCCCAGTGTTTCTGAAAATCTGGATGGCTGCCTCTGCCACTTTGTCATCCTCCATTTTCAAACACTGAAGCAGAGACTCGTAGGTCTCTGCTGAGTGAAATGCGGTGGGGTGGGTGAAAGACAGGACCTGGAAACAGAGCAGGAAATGTTTTCTAACTAGTACTCTAACAACATTGTTTCTTCCTCTGTGTGGCGGTAATTTTATTTCAGAATACTTTGCTGACACCATGTACCTTGAGTAGCTCCAGTCCTGAGCGGATGGCAGTATCAGGGGTAACACCTTCCTCCTCATCATCAGCTGTGCCCTCAATGGACTTGTTCAGCAGCTTTACCAGAGCGCTACAGTAAAACAAAACAGATTATTGCTACTCCTATATTTAGCAAATTCATAAGTTTGTTTGCTTATAGCTGCAAAAAAAAAAAAAAAAAAAAAATCACACAGTAAAAAGTATTATGTGGAAACTGTTAAACTGCAAAACTTAAACACTACATGCCATTCAATACATGCGTTTCCTTTCTAATGGTGTTTTTCCATAAAGCAGAAAGGGTTAAACGTGTACTCTGCCAGACGCCTGCAGTTACACCTCATCACCACTAGGTGTCTCAGTGAATGAGTAAAGCCTGTCAATGGTACAGTGTTACACAATGAGAGAGACAAAGCTATGACATAAAGCACTCTGAGTGAGAGGAAGAGACACTGCTCGTCATATAACTACCTCTGTTTTGGAGACTGTACAAAAAAAAAAACAAAAAAAAAAAACCACACTTACTGGGACAGGATTTAGTAACTGACATTTTTCCCCCACAAACTGAAATAATATTTACTTTGATCCATTTTACTGGAATCAGAATATAAACTTAAACATGCGTTAACATTTTGACTCTGTTCTGAGTCTGTTTCATCCAGTATTCATGGGTAAATGTTTCTGACCTGATTGCTTCAGAGTCGATATGAACTGGGGCAATGCGCTCCAACAGGAACTTGACCATCTCCAGGAACGGGTTAGTGGGCTGTTTGGGGAATGTCAACTTCCGAGTGATCTCCCTCTGCACAAAGTATAAACACCACCACAGCACGTTAATACTTGTGTCATTCTGTGTATGTTAATTTAAACGCACATTCATACCAAGCCCTGTATTATTTCCCATCTATGCAGTCCTAAGCCCCTATAAGGCTGCAATAATAAAATTCAGTACTGTCACAACTAAAAAGGTAAAGAGGGGAGAAAAAAAAGCCAACCTTCCAGTTTCTTTGCTCTGTTGAAATCTGTCACTATCTGCATTTTAGGGAAGGAAGCTGTCTGTTTTACTTTTTTAAATGGACACATAATATAAAAATAACATGAACCATTGTTAGAAACTTCCACAGTTCCTTCTCCCTGTTTAAGTGTTTATTTCTTTTGTTTGTTTGTTTTTTTTTCCTTTGGACTGATACAGTCAAACTCACAGCACTAAAATTAGAGACTACATTTGCAACCTGAATAATTGTGCATAGTTAAAGAGAGAGAGAGGAGACTCTAAACATGTGAGTGAGGATATCTCAATGTGCATGAATGTTCATATCTTCTCACCACACAAATCTCAGCTTGTTTGCAGGAGCACGTCGGACTTATGAGCATCTCCAGTTGTACTCTGAGCTTCTCATCCTCACCGAGAACCTGATTGAACTTCTTCATGAAGTCCTGAGCTTTTCCAGCATCTGGTAGGTTCTCTGAAAACATAAGGCAGAGTTAGAATAGGAAATCAGTTACATTCTCAAGTAGAATGAACCTAGAGTATTAAAGGTGACCCATTTTGCTTCTCCTTATTTTCCGTCGTATATACACACGCTGTAACAATGACACTTTGACATGACCACTGGTGGAGCTGGGGAACAAATTCGTGAATAACATCCCTGACTTGTTGAGCAGCCACAACATTATTTGCATGTATTTAAAAAACTGGTTTTATATTAAAGTTGATCTATTATGCTTTTGGATACTTTGGCTGTAGCTCAGGAGGTTGAGCAGGTCACCTACTAACTGGAAGGTTGGCGGTCCAATCCCTGGCTGCCCCAGTCTGCATGCCAAAGTATTTTTGGGCAAGATATTGAACCCGTTTCTCTTTGATGCAGCTGTGAGAGTATGAATGCGTGCAAATGGGTGAATTTGACATGTATAAAGCGCTTTGAGTGCTCAAAGTAGAGTAGAAAAGCACTATATAAGAACCAGTCCATTTACATAGCCAAAATTTTAAATAAAAGAAGTGTACATGCAAATAATCACTGTGAGCCAAAAGCTCAGGTTTCAGAATGCTCTGAACACTTGCTTTCTGACAGTTTTTCTACTCTTGGTATTGTATGGTGTAAAAAAGAGGGGGGATTTTTAATGTGGAACACATCTTTGGTTCTGAGTACAGAAACCCCACCCATCTGCTCCTTAAACCTTGTTTGCAAGGGGCAACCAATCAAAGTAAGTAGGTTTAAAGAGAGTGTAGCCTTAACCCTTTAACACCGAACCTGTCGTCAGCGACAGAACGATTTTCAAATGTCCCACTGTTCCCCGACTTCCTGCAACAATTACCATAATAACTATGTTGGGTGTGAAGCGCAATTTCTCAGCTTTCAGAAACCGTTTGAATTTTTCAGATAGGTCAAATGGTTGCATAATTACGGTAATAAAAAGTACTTTTGATCTGATATCTCAGCCTTAATGCGGTCTGTGTTAACCAGGTGTTCACGGCAGGTAACGGTGTATCAGCAGCAATCACCCAGTGTTAAAGGACAAGGAGTTAATCAACTTGTTTCAGTCAGTGGATAAACTGGAGGGCCAAGTTTAAAATAAGTTGTGTTTTTTGTTTTTTTTAAAACTGTGAATCAAACAAAGCTACTCTAGCAGAGTCAAAGTGTAGAGTACTGTTTGTATGTTTACAACTTACTGGCAATACTCATCAGCTTCCCAAACATTGCTGTGTTGTTGGCCTCAGACTAAGAGAAAGAGAGAGAGAATCATGTTATAGATTTTAAAGAAGATAATGGAAGAAATGACGTGTGTGTGTGTGTGTCTCTCAATGTACCACTGGCAGCTTGTGGAGGTCAAGCAGCTCTTTGACGAGGCCACGGAGCATGTTCTGACACTTCCACATCTCATTCAGAGCCCTGAAAGCAAAAATTAATGACACAAAGAGAGAGGAGAAAAATGTGGCATCAACTATGGAAAAGAACAAAGGGACAAAGGGAAGATCATTATACTGTCCTCGTAAAGCCTGAATTCTACTCTGTTGTGCACATGCACATCAGAATATAAGACTCAACAGAGAATCAACAACTGAGTATTCATTCCTGTTATACTTCTTTGAAGTCCACTTGTCTGCCGCCTGGGGCATATGAGTAATTGGTGCATCGTAATACAAATTCTCTGTGGACAAGTCCACACTGTCACAAAGAACAGGCAGGCACATGGACATCTGCACAGACCCCTGTCCTCACCATCTGATGCTGAAATGTACATCGCTCAGGCCTGAGCGGACCCTAATGGACTCGCAGATGCAGAAATTATCCAGGCTTATATGCAATTGCTTTAAATGTGTTTTCATGCTGCGTACAGATACAGAGATGGGTGTGCATCCTATTTTGAAGTTTTGTGATGGGTGTTTATGGCAAATACACTCATCAGTACTGATGTATATAAATCTAAAATGATTTGATGGTGTTATTAGTGCAGATTTACTGACTTGACAGCATTTGTGTCCAGGCAGGCATACAGGTAGTAGAGGCATTTCATCTTCTCCTCTGTATCAAGATTGTGAGGGACCATGTACTGGGCAAAGATCTTCTCGACCAATAACCTGAAGAAAAGGAAGGAAGAGTTTCCATTAATTATTTGAAAAAAGAAGAAAAAAAAAAAAAAAATCAATAAATCAACTACAGATGGAAATTTAAAGTTTTCTGCTATTATTATTATTATTATTATTGCTATAGGTCATCTCCTCAGCAGCGGACAACAAGCCTTATTCTGCAACATTAGTTTTGGAGAAAAACCATCATTATCACAAACACTGTAGGGAAACTGTTATTTTAAAACAGATCAGTCTCTAAGGTGCCCTCTTGGCCTGGAGCAAAGATTCTGTGAAGTGACTCAGTCTGTCCTCCTCGTTTTTCCTCTGGAGTTGCTGTTAATGCTGGTCTGTTGGTCACGAAGTACAAATGTTTCTGCTCAATTATCAAGTAATTAAATCTAAAACAAATCTACATTGTTTCCTTTTCTGAAAAAAAAAAAACATGCGCTTTACTTTGCCCTCGCAGAGGAGTTAAAAAAAAAAAAAAAAAAACTTTAGTAAATTTGATTCTCAGCAGTAGCAAATCATTAATCTGATTTGTTGAGCATGCATGTTCTCACTTGTCATCGATACTGTTCTGATAGTAGATATGCAGCAGTTTGTCTTTGATCCAGCTGATCTTCAGGGCAGACTCTTTTCCCGCCTCATGGTGCAGACAGTATTTCTTGTAAAGCTGAGCCAGGCCCATCATGGCCTCCTTACGCACACGCCACTACAGGACAAGGGAGTACAAGGAAGGAAAATGAATTAAAGAGGGGAAAAATTAAATCAATATTTGGGAAGTAAATTCTATTATTTCTTGTTTCATGAGAAAAGAATTTTGTTTTTGGGAAATTTTCGCACTTTTATGAACACTTACATAAACTCTGAGAATTCATACGTTTTATTTCACAACAGTTTGAGGTCCATGATTGCTGATTGTTACACTAAAATAATGTCATTGCTAATAAACCAGCACATTACTAGCTGTAACATAATACATGCCTGTTACAATATCTGTACTACAAATATTTATCTTACCCTCTTGTCCAAGGTCCTTTCCCGTACAAAGCCTAACAGTTGGTCATTGACCAAGTTGAGGTCTTTCTTTCCAGCATTAATGATGGTGACGATGACATCGTGACGGATGGCTTCCTCTGGGTCATGGGAACGCACCTTCAAATATTCTGAAAAAATAAAGAATAAAGATAAGCAACAATATTTCTGTTAAATCGAGATGAAAAACAATGGATTAAGGCACCGCAATCGTGTAAAAACAAACACAACACAAAGCAAACCTGTCAGGTCTTTTGCCAAGTCTGGGTGGTTCATGAGGCAGTGGCTGGCAAACTTTACACACTCTAATCTGACTGGTACGTGGATGTCATTGAACCTGGAAATCAAAATAAAGTTAGACATGATTAATTTGACATTAGTAAGTTTGAGCAACTGGGTGAATTGGCAAGTGTTTGACTGACGAAGTACAAATAAAGCGTCTTAGTAAAGCTAAGTAAATAAGACTGGTGAGGTCTCCAGTGTTTCACACACAGACTTTACATGGGCACCAAAGAATAATCAGCGACTCATTTCAAGCATTTTTCCTTTTTTCCCCTCTCGCTCTCTTTTAAAAAAAAGTTTTTACAGCGGTAAAACGCCCTCTCTGCAATCCACGTTCTAGTGGAAAATCCCCTCACTATTATTTTTAAAGGTTAGTCACTGCTAATTAGTGAGCATGTGCCCTTCCTCTCTTGTGTTTACTGGCTTGCTCACTGGCCAAGTTGCTCTTATGTTGGTTGTTGCTATTGTTCAGCTAGTTCCCCAAAGACAATCGCATTCTACAAGGTGTACTTGTACCTGCTGCAAGTTCAAACCAGAACCTGCATTCAGCTGCCTCTCCATAGAGGACTGAGTCCACTTCCTTAAAGGACTCCTTAAATGAAGATGTCTTTGTTCTGCTCTGGATATCTGCTATAACCAGAACCTGCAGCAGGAGGTGAATTATTTCATGTGCTGCTACACCAAACTGACCCAAGCTGCAGGGCAGAATAAGGACTACCTGTTGCCAGCTGAAGTCCACTGAGAGGAAAAAAGACTCACTGTACTTTGTACTTAAAAAAATTAATATTTGCAGGGGAACACCTTATAAACTGTATTAACTTCCTAATTAATCATGAAAGCATGCACCTTCCATACACACATGCACAGATAATTTCTATTTCAGATAAATGATTTTCTGTATCCAAACCACTCCTAAATCCAACTAAATAATCTCTTCTCGCATTGTGTTTTGTCTCTCCTGATTGAATCAAGTCAGCTTAAAACATTGCTTCATGTCTGTAATGTTCATCATCATCATCGTCAAGCTTTATTTATCATGTCACCCACCGTCCTAGGAAGCACTGCCACAGCGGTCTGTTCTGTGAGGCCAGCTCTGAGTCTTTGGCCCCAAACAACTTAGCTAGCAACCGTACAACAGCGAGACGCTCCTCGCCATCGTTGCTCTGCAAACACAAAACACACACAGTTATTTTTAATACAGGCTACCGCTTTTATCCAATTTTGAAGTGGTTATTAATCCTGTTTGTATCTTGTGCTCAGGACCCATTGCTTCCACACACTGCTGCAAAGCAGTTTTAGCACTTTTAGAGGCACAAGTCCAAATTTGTCCAAAAAAGAAAATCCTTCTTACAACAGCATCTAACTGAAAAAAGAAAAAAAAAAAACAAAAACAAAAACCCCACAACATTAAAAGATGAGTCATGACTCAGTAGTGATGCAAGATTAAACCTCAATGATGCAATTATATCTCAGCCAAGAGTAGGTATTGGCAGATATTGCCTCTCTGACTGATACCAAACAAGACAACACTGACTGATGTCAGTGGCAAGTGTTTAACTCTTCTATCACATCACTCTTGCTCTCACTAAATTTTCAGTGATTATGGGATGAGGAGCTGAAACACACTAAAAGAGTTAATTTTTTTATAATGAAGACTTTTGTACCAGCCATCTGCCAAATTGTTGTGCTAAATATCAGTTTCACAAATTGGTGCATCCCTATATAAACCTGGTGGACACACAATGGTCAGTAAGAGAAAAACAGAACCACAGACATATTTTTTTATTCCATGCATTCTTCTCCATTCTTAAAACCTGGTGCTCACCCTTAAGAAATTGGGAAGATCTTCATATGAGGATTGTGCTATGTTATATTAAAGGTGGCAAACAAAGCCTTGACTGCCAGCCTCAAGCAGACCTGTGTGGCCAGCACAGATTTGTAAGCTCACTTCCTTCTAAACATAATTCAAACCATTATCCTACATTCCTCAAGGGGCATCAAGGCAATTTATCACATTCTGCACAGCTCCTTCTGTAGGCAGAAAACGATTTATACAACTTTATACATCTTTTTAAAAACGTATGCAGAACTCAGAACTCCTGTAAATAAACCCAGGTTTGTCAAATACACAGACATCCACTTTTTTAACCGTCAAAAGGTAGACGGTCTATTAAATATGAACCCTACAAAGGTTGATTAATATTAAAAATGCATACTGTACATCTAAAGTAGGGTTAAAGTTTGTTTAGTGACTACTGTGTTCACCTTAAGCTTGAACTCCAGCTGTGGCATGACAGAGGTAAGCAGCATAGGGTCAATGGCAAACAGTTCCTGGATGAGGTCAAAGACGTGCTCTGATAAATCGCTGACTGATGACTTGCCCATCACTAAAACCTGATTGAAGAACTAAAGACGGAAAAAAAAAAATAGATACACAGATATTTAAACTGACCAAATCCAAGGGAGAAACAAAAACACAGAAAAGTGAGAAGGTGCAAGTAAAACATCAAAAAAAAAAAAAAAAAAAAAAAAAGCAGTTGAGTGCAGGATGCTACGCACATTTGCAATACACGTCTCAATGGTTTGGACGGTCCTCTTCAGCAGAGTCTTAGCAAGATCGTACGCTTGCTTGTTCAGATTCTGTTCCAAGGAAGGTTAAACACAGATTGATTAATTCAACTAAATATCTTAATCAAAAAAAGATTAAATGTAACTGCAGTCATTTTTATTTTTTTGCTCCAGTCAAACACACCATTAGTTAATGCGGTAAGGACAGTTCAAAATCTTTCTAATTACCAGAAAGCACACAGAAAATCTTAATGCAAAACAATGACAGCAATCACATAGTTCTAAAAATCTTTTTGAAAAATGAAAACAATTGAAGAATATTACAGTTTTGATTTTATATTGTATAGTAGGTTATTTGTTGTCTTACCTTGTGTGCAGGGATGAGGTTAATAAGGATGGTGTCCAGCAGCTCCTGTGTGACTCCATCTCCCTCCATGATGATAGAACTCATCAGGTCCATCATGTGCATCTGCACCTTCTGGTTATGGCTGTTACTGTGAAGGAAGAGGAACAACACAACAAAATAACAAAAACAAACTAACAAATAAAACTAAATTAATAATAATGTTAAAAAAAATTATCTATACATAAACAGTATTTATTTATATAACAGTATTCCAATTAGGCAGTGGTAAAATCTAAATGCTTAAATGTTTTAAAACGAGTCCCATCTATCAATTCACTTCCTTCTTGGCAAGTGGTAAATTTTATTTTAAATTCTAGTGTAAAAAAGAGTGACAGATTCATGTGATAAAAGTTCTTACTTGATAACAGAGAAGAGTGTTTTGAAAAGCTGGATGAAGATCTCATTGCAGTCCTCCAGTTCGAAGCAAATGTTGTACGACTTCACCCACGCCAGGTTCTACAAACACAAAAAGAAAACACGAAAGAAAGCCATAAATAGTTTTTTGTTTTGTTTTTTTTTAGCAGTTAATACTATGACTGTGTAATTTACCTTTTAACTAAAAAACATAAATACAGGTTTTTATTGTTTACTGTACCGACTGTTTAAGAAATGTCAGACTACAAGTCAGCACCTTACCTCCAGCAGGTAGAAGTATCGGTTAAACTGAGGACTCTTGGTGTCTTCTAGCCCCTTTAACTGTCTGGTGATGAACAGGAAGATGTCCTGGGGAATTTTGGGAAAGCGACCGAGTTAAACACTTTTATGTTAGTGCTGCTGAGTACACACAAGTCTCACAGTAGCAGTGCCAAAGATGATCATGGGAGGCTCACAGCCAACACTGAGGTGTGCTTCATCGTAAAATAACCTTGCTGCTGTTTCGAATTAAAAGAGCCGAAGGCCACATCAACACTGTAATCTTGCTGCAAACTCAACCATGTCAATTAATTCACGAACCAATTTAGTGTACTTTTCATGTCACACAACCTTAATGAACTCTACAATAGAATTTGAGCACATTTTTAAAAGGGTGTGCATAATTATCTGACTTAAAAATTAAGCTTTGCTCCCCTCGCTAGTCTGAGCAGTGCGTAACCACATGTAGTGCAGGCGTTAACCCACCAGGAAAGAAGGCTACTGATGCTAACACTACTATACATTAACCACACTGGGCAAACCGATATGACACCGCTCGAGTGTGCAATGCCACAAAAGGCACACTTGCTGTTATGCAAAGTGATGCACATTTCAGGGGTTTTGGGCATTTATTTATTTAGTTAAATAATGTGAATAACAGTTTCAAATGGCTATGTAAGTTTTTATTAAAATGATCAATTTTGACTGCTTGAGTTTTTTCCCCTAATTTTTGGACGTCTGTTAATCTGATTTTTTTCCTCCCACTTTTTAACAGACTATTATTTGCCAGTAATGTCCCTCATTTGTTCAGGGGGTTCCTAAAGATTGGCCTGCATGAACTGAAGACTAACGACCCAAAGAGCATTTCAGTGGACAGACCCGTTCACCATCCACTAGGTATCAATCAAACAGACTCAACTATTAGCTAGGAAACAAGCCATTAACTGAATAAAAGTCAATGTTTTTATTAGTTCATAGAAAATGACAATTGTTCTATCAACTTGTCTAATGATCACAGTTTGGACAGCCATGCAATACCCTTGAGGACAGTGTTCAGCCCAGGGTTAGTATCTAACCTTGAGTTTATCATGGGAAGTATAGGGAGCCTCAGGGGCATAGATCCTGAAGATATCAGCCAGACAGCAGGCCACTAGTAGCCGAACGTCTTTATTGGGGTTCCTAAGGAAGAACTCTGATGCCAGGTGGAGTGCCAGGCCGAGGTATTGCTGCTTCTCCTCTTCGGAGTCTTGATCCATGTCCATGTACGTCTTCACCACCATCTGTTAAACAGAGCAACAAGGGTGGAGGGTGAAATGGTGGATGCTTTTACTTAAAAAAAAAAAAAAAAAAAAAAAGAAATCAAGTGGAATATTTTAAATGCACTTCAGAGAAAGCAGAATGCTCATTCCCCTACCCAAAGAGGTTCTACTAACATTGCTGGGTGGCATTAATGTAACTGTAATTACTCCCCTTAGGTTAATATAGAAGCACTGTCACCAAGACTTGTACCAGAGAGAGTTGACAGATGACTTTTCATTTGTAAGACATAAGGCCGTTCGCATGCACTGCCAGGAGAGGCACACATTTTCTTTACCAAATCCATCTATGAGTTTCTCCTCGGCACAGTTTAAGATAAGATAAGATAAAACTTTAATGATCCCACAACGGGGAAATTTGTGCATTACAGCAGCTCAGTACAGAGAAAAATGAAAAGGATGAATAAAAACAAATGAACTAAAATAGAATAGACTAGAAAAAACTATACACATATACATAAGCACTATATACATAAAATATATATATCAATGTCAATACACACATATACATACATACACACACACACATCAGAACACTATATACAGATATCAAACATATACATTTGTAGCCAGTAAGGTACACAGCATACATGGTATGCATTATATGGGTGAGTGTAATAAATAAAATGTATATGGACTGTAAGGATAAAGTGATGGCAGAGGAGGTAAAGTGTCCATTTGCAAAATACATTTTGCAAAATACTTTGTTATATACAGTATGAGTGATCGAAACACCATCTTTTCTCCATTAAGTTTCATCCTGAAAATGAACTCAACTGTCTTAGTGTTTTTTTTTTTCTATGCAGCCTTGGTGAGCATGGTATCAGAGCAGATGGACAGGTTCTTCACCTGCTGTGGGTTCTGTTTTGAGTGTCCCTCAATCTTGCAGATTACATCTGACCCAGAGACAATGTCTTCTTTGCGGAAATAGCTGGATGACTGTGAGGACCAGCACAACAGCAACACTGGCCATCAGGCAAGTAGTTGTAGAAAATGGGAAGGATTGGGGACAGCTGGTTAGAAGCAACTCAACTTTCAAAGTAAGAGGGAGTGGATTATTGAATAGTAAATTGATCCTGCACAGCACTGTTCTCCCAGAAATAAAAAATAATAATAATTATATTTTCAAAAATGTTAAAATGAGTTACCAAATATACTTGGCCATTAATATACACAAGTGGTCCACCCAAGTAAAGTCTATGTGTGAGAAACGGACGGATGGATGGATTTTTATGATCTTAATAACACAAGTGGTGAGAGTGACAAAAAAAAAAGTCATTTCAGAGTGCTGTGGGTTTTAAAGAGTTAAATGGCTAAAAAAAAAAAAAAAAAAAAAAAAAGACTACTCAAGCTGAAAGTGACAGCTTTCCAGCACTTATCAGTGTTGATGTTGTCTTTGCCCTTTGGATTACAACAAATATAAACTTAAGTTCAAAGGACCGTTTTTTTCTCTTTTCCTTTTTTCTTAAAAAAAAAAAAAAAAAATCTGCGTATTTCTACGTAATATGAAACACTGATATCTCAAGCCTGTCTTCACACCAATCTTATCAATCCAGTGATATATTTTTTTCAGTTAAGATATCTCTCTTCCTCTGTGTGTGCGTGTTTATGTGTATGAGAGAAAGCTGAAGCATAACAGAAGAGCTCAATCACCAGCCAGCAGGGGTGGGGGATGGGCCACAGGCTCCAGCAGACTGCAGAGCACCACAATTACTCCTACAGACACACACACACACACGCGCACCCCAAGCCTCTCTATTCTCAGCTGAAACACTTGCTACCCAGAGCCGAGGCTCTCCACGCTGAACGCGTGGGACTGTTTACTTGCATTGTTGCAACCTAAATCTAACAAAAGATTTAGTTCAATGTGAACTAGAGTGACATATTTTCAAATAGCTGCTAATGCAAGTTCTTGACTCTTGAATCTACAACCTTTAAATGTTAGGCTAAAATTAGGCCAAAGTCCTTTCACAAACAAGTCTCGCAACTCAGCAGCCATTTCAAAATGCCTTTGTGCATATATCAGGGAAGTTATTTGAAGCGTTATCTAAATAAATGTTAATGGCCACAGATGCATAACTAGGTGTATCACCAGTGAAATCTAATAAAAATAAAAAAAAGCCTTAAAAGTTTGCTCATTTTGCTACAAATTGTATTTCTACCATCTCTGCTGCTACATTCTTCTTCCATCATTTTCAATTAAGGTTTCTTTGAGGGCCATGTGTCCTCATTGTAATGTCTGATTAAGCCATAACTTCACCATGCAACATCTCCTTCCTCTTAAAGAGTTTGTTTGGAAGGCAAATGCATAGTGATGGCCTTGTAGTGTAGTGTCACTGCGGACTAAACTAAAGGCCCATGGACGTTCACACAGAGCTTCACATTCATGATCTAAAGCGTACAGACCCAAGTTGGTAGTGGACACCTAAAGTACAACACCAGTGAAACAAGCAGAGCAGACAGCACATAGAAGACAGTGGAAACAGTGAACCCAAGTCAAGTGAAGGACGACGTTTTACTCAAATCATGCAAGAACTCAAGCTCTACTCTTGTGCAACCCAAAACCCAACAAGTAAAAAGTAAGACTCAATAAGAGTCCTTTGTCAAACTACCTAATCAACAAATGCAACGACCACATTTTTAGCCACGCCCAACCGCTGCACACATGTTTGACACATGTTGGTTACAAATTTCTACAAAGAACAGAAGCTTTCTTTACATAGTAGTTGTTAATTTTGAGGCTGCCTGAGACAGCAGCCACCTCCACATATAGATGACTCCTCCTTAACCTGTTAACTGGCAGCACTAAAATCACCTGGGAAAAAAAAAAAAAAAAAAAAAAACTACATAATGCCCTCTGGTTATTATTTGCTCTGGAAAACCCATTTCATAGCCTATTAACTGGCCACGACCCAGACGTATGAAGTGCGTTTTATATGGCAGGCTAGACCCTCCCATTTTGATTGACAGCTATTTGGCCAATCATGTTAAGAAATGGGTTCCACAGAGGTCATCAGTAGCTTTGTCAGGTGATTTGGTGCGGCCAATTACATGATTGGCTGAACGAGGTGTCCATCATAATGGGAGGGTCTAGCCTGCCATATAAAATGAACTACAAATGTCCCATGGACAGGACATGGCAAGTTAATAGGTTAAGATGAGAATTAGGTCAAGATATTGTCTAAAGTTGTCCTTTTTCACATGTAGTACACAAAAGGAAGTAGTCCACTTCAGACATGTTCTGGCTACTAGAAATATTCTGTGTTGTTTGACAAGGCTGTGTGCAGGAGAAAGATGTGTCACCCACTTTGAATACATCAAACTCACACAGACTCACTACTGAGAAGATGGCAGGTTAAATGCAGAGTGGTGTGTAAACACAATGAAAAGAGGTGAATGAAAAGGAAATACCCCCTTACAACCCAAGCCTATGTACCCAAGGGATGGTTCAGGATCACCTGATCCAGCCCTAACTATAAGCTTGATCAAAACGGTAAGACCAACACCACCAAACATTACAGCTACAAGTCGTTCATAAACACTTATGTGCTCACTTGGTGACGGCACTGAATTTTTGTCTTTTTCTTATATGCGGCTGTAGGCCAATTGCAAATAGTTCCAGAGACCAGCTGGTCAGCCAGAGGTTAAGCTTGCAACACCCTCACCCTCTTAGTAACCACTTTTAATCGCAAGACAACTGCACAGATCACCTGGTGGGAGGCAACCTTGTCTCTAAGCAAGAGACTCAAACTGACTGCACTGCAATCACAGACAGACAAAGGCGACATTTTGCAAATTTATACTGTCTAATTTATAAACTCAAACAGACTACCAACACTGGCTGCCAGATGATTGTATTCTGGTTATGTTGCCAAGCCCTGGTGTCATTTTGCAGTTAAATCACTGTCCTGCAGCAACTGCATCACAATTTGTGTAGGAATTTCTGTTGTTTCAAATCTGAGCTCTAGGTGGACTCTGGATGTAAATTGCTAATGTGAAATTCTGTGTATGCAGATGGCAACAGATCTGCAATTTTTGCCAATTTATCACAAACAGATTACATGTCATTCCCAACTTGACTCAGGCGAACTCCCATCTTATTTAGTTTTTACTGTCTTGACAAAACAAAGTCATTTTGAAGATAACAACTAACTGTGAGTAGTTGCAGACCTGGTTCCCCTTTGAAACAACCATTTCAAAGGCAACGAGGTTGCAAATTCATTACACACAGTCGCAAACATTTTGGCCGTGCAATGGTCTCCAGCCACTGTTTTCTTAGTGTGACTGTGGCATAAAGAGCCAGGCAAGGTTATGCTTTGGTCACACGCACAGCATTGCTGAGCAGTTTGTAGAATGCTCTTGCTTGGGTTGTTGGTCTTTCAGCCAGCCACTGGGAAGACCAAAGTCATAACATACGAAGAGATGATGTTTTAAAAACAATGAAAACTGTCCGTTGCAGCCACTGTTTGTGCTTTTCATGTTTGTTTTTTTTCCTTAATTTTTGATGTCCCCTTCCCAGTGAACTCCACTGTTGCTCAATTTCCTGTTCAGGCCAACTTTTAACCAATCACCATTCAACTTATGCACAGAATGCCCATTGCCTATGAGGCTACGTGCTGTGGGTTTTGTGGAAGGCTGCATAACCAAAATCCTTATCTCTATGCAACCAAATACCTAAGCAAATGAATACAAAAGTGCTACCATGAATCCTGCTTAATGCTACTTTAACCGACTACAACATTAGCCACATTTGACTGTATATCCATACAAGCATAAGAATAAATTAATCTTCTGATGTAATTCAGCAATAAAGTGTTTAACTGTTCCTGTTTTTAAATAGGGTTTAAAACAGTCACCATAAGTTGACACACAGCAAAGCAGATGGTGTACAAAGTGGGTTTTTTTGACAGCTTAATAACTACATGACTAGTCTGTGCTGGTGAAAATATTGGTCAAATTGTCAGCGCATCATGGCAGATTTAAACTCCAGCAGACTAGAAGAACTGTGCCTGCAGAGCCCACAAGGGTGCATTTTATTTGAAGGTCACCCAAAGTCCCCAAAACAAAGACATTCCCCCTAAACATTTAAAGCCAAATCAAACAGTACATTGTATAATGATATATAATCCATTCAAAACTAGCCCAAGTTGCTCAGTTTTTTCTGCCAACAACAAAAAAAGATGCTTGATATGATTTTTATACCAATTCATCCTACTGTGATTTTCTAAAAACATATATGAGATTCCAGTGACATGAATAGGGTTTTATTACAGGATAAGATAGCCATTTTTCATTTGATTCATCTTTAAAGCCTGGCTAATACAGACTCAGCTTGTAAGCTACTCCCACACATGAAGCATTTTGTAGCTCACAAAGTGAATGTAGCCCTGTCTAAATAGGAGAAAAGTGAGTAGGGACAGATATTGGCACTCATTTTCCATCTCCTTTCAATTCTGCATCACAACAAATTCTTTTAGTGCATGCTTTAGTCACGTCTGATGAATACCAATGTTGCGTAAAACATGACAATCTATCCTTGAAACCTGAATTTCTTCAAGAAATGCACAACACTGTTGTTATCTTTACATGCCTTAAGTGTTAAGCCATTTCTCAGTTATTAAACAGTTAATCAGGTTTTTTTTTCTTGAGTAAATTCTAAAATAAGACATTTTAGGGCTACATGTACAAAAAAAAAAAAAGATCAAGAATAACAGACATGCAAATCTAAAAGGTAACACCATTATGCATATTTTTAAGTAAATACAGCTACACGAGGCTTGTAAGTACCAGACTGTTCAACTAAATCAACAATCTAAAATGATCACTTTGAGTACAGACGTGGAAAAGCAGGATTTTCCATGTCTGTGTTCTAATTCTAATTCTGCACAGCTTGCATTGCCAGGACTTCAGGCTCAAATCTGCAGAAAGCATTCATTTCCAGGAGACTGAATTACACAGGATCAACACAAGCTTCACTCCTAGACAGAGATAATGTCTCGTCAACAAACAGATCGACACAGTGTGCCGTTTCACAGTCTATCCGTCCAGTGAATGAAATCTGTAGGCTAACCATACAATTAACAGCAAAAGTCTGAAAGTAGCTAATACATCACAAAAAATGTAAAGGCAAAAAAAAGTAATGCACTGTTTTTACATATGGACCAATCAGTCTCCCACCAATTGAGAGCCTGATATAGGTCTTACTTAACTTAATGGGAGAAACTGCACAAGACCAGCACAACACTAGTCCAGGTGAGAATAATACTGTGATGACAAACTCTAGTAAACTCACCTCAATAACACATACTGTGAAACCTACAAGCTAAAAATACACAAATAAAATAACTAAATAATATGAAATAAATTAAATAAAATGAGTTTATATTATACAATGGAATGTCTGAAAAACTTAAGACAGGAAATGAAATCATTTACCTTCTAACACAAAGTAGCCTCTAACTGCTTTACTGGCAGCACAGTACAATAAAACTTCTTCTATCAAATAACTAGCTAGGCTACTGCAGATGTAATTAATGTCAATCATTTAAATACAGCACAGGTTAAACTGTTGTACACATCTGTCTTATACAGTAAGCAGCACCCTGCCATTCAGTACATTTGTCCAGCTGGACAAGACCAAGGAACTGTTAAATAGAATAGAATAGAATGCCTTTATTGTCATTACACAGGATGTACAATGAGACACAAGCTTCAAACAGCTCTAATGTATATCTTTATAATAAATAATCATATTGTTATTTACTTATAGTGATACACCTGCCTCTCGCCCTATGACAGCTGGGATAGGATCCAGCCCCCCCGCGACCCTTAACAGGATGAGCGGAAGTGGATGGATGAATGGATACACCTAGAACTTGGCACTCTCTTTAGCTACCACTGGCTTTACAGAACTCTCTAATGAGTTCTGGCTAATGCTTTGCTCTCTGGCCCCAAACATGACTGTTTTGGTTCATGTCACACGTCAAACAGCTTTGCATCCAATTACATCTCACAGCAGCTATCAGCAAATAAATCTAAAATCCTACTATCCACCTGGATCAAATTACAGATAAGCTCAACACAGCATTGAGCAGTTAAGGAACCCGTTTCTCTCAGGGGCTGGTTAGACCACAAATAGGGCTTAAAGAGATCAACTGATAATTTTCCAGGTGGCCACAATCATAACTGACATATTATAATGTTTCTGCATAGCTGCAAGCTTCCAAATTGGTCATGAATGTAATGATTTTAAATAATGGCCTGTCAATTTTCTGCATCCTATCTCCAAATGGTCAGGTAAATCTCTGGTGAACGACACAGCTGAACTCAATATCACAATACTGTCGCAAAAAAAGTTCCATTACTTGACATACACTCACTGAACACTTTATTAGTTACACCTTACTAGATCGGTCTTAATCCTTTGTTGCATAGATTCAACAAGGTGCTAGAAACATCCCTCAGAGATTTTGGTCCACATTTACATAATAGCATTACACGGTTGCTGCAGATTTGTCAGCTGTACATCCATGCTGTACATCTTGTATTCCACCACATCTCAAAGATGCTCTACTAGATTGAGGAAGCAGCAGCCATCAGAAGATGGGTACACTGTGGTCATAAGGGGACGACATGGTCAGCAACAATACTCAAGGTTGTCGTGTTTAAACAATGCTCAACTGGCACCAATGAACCCAAAGTGTGCCAAGAAAATATCCCTCAAACCAATACACCACCACCAGCAGCCTGAACTGCTGATACAAGATATGATAGAGCCATACATTCATGCTGTTTATGCCAATTTCAGACCTGACCATCTGAATGTTGCACTATAAACCAAGGCTCATCAGACCAGCCAACATTTTTGCAATCTTCTATTTTCCAATTTTGGTGAGCTCACGCAAATTGTAGTCTCAGTTTTGTGTTCTCAGCTGATAGGAGTAGCACTTGGTGTGGTCTTCTGTTGCTGAAGCCCATCTGCTTCATGTTTTGACGCATCATAAGTTCAGAGATGCTCTTCTAAACACTTTGGTTATAACAAAGGGTTATTTGAATTACTGTTTCCTTCCCATCAGTCTAAAGCTGTCTGACTATTCTCCTCTGACATCAACAAGGCATTTTAATGTAGACGACTGCCACTCACTGGATATTTTCCATTTATCAGACTATTCTCCGTAAACCCTAGAGATAGTTGTGTGGGAAAATTCCAGCAGATCAGCTGCTTCTGAAATACTTGGACTAGCCCATCTGGCAACAACCATGCCACATTCAAATGCACTTAAATCATCTTTCTTCCCCACTCTGATACTCGGCTTAACTTAAACAGGTTGTCATGACCACATCTACATGTTTAAAAAACATTGAATTTTTGCCACGTGTCTGGCTGACTAGATATTTGCATTAACTAGCAGCTGAACCTAACAGAGTGGCCAGTGAGTGTATATTTTAATCCCACAAACGTATGAAAAATCTGGCATAGAATAATAAAACTAAACTTCAGTAAACTGTTCATGAGTGCAATAAAAAAGGGTCATACACAGCCTCCCCAAATTAATTAAAATGATAAATGTGCTTGTAGAATGTTCTGGGTTTTTTTTTTTAGTACAGAGCTGTCACATATTTTAAAGGTCTACTAGCTCCCTAAGTTTCACTTAGTTTTCACTTGTATCCAAACTCGTCAGAATAAAATTTTGTTTATAATCAGTTTCATTACTGCAGCTCCTTTCTTAAGTCTCACTTAAACATGACTCACTGTTTTGTTTTTGTTCACTCGCTGTAAAAATAGCTTCAGTATGCAATGTTTGCTTTTCTTGCATTCACATTTTGGGACCATCCCATTTTTCCAGCCTTGGGGTGAAAGGATGAAGGCCTAGAAAAGCTGAGGCTTATGAACAATACTCCCTCCTGTTTTGTATGGGGTCACACTCGAATTTAAAAAGATCTTAACACTCTGGTAGGAACAACATGATGATGAGTATTGTTTACATGGAAAACAAGGGCCAATAATGGCTCAATATTTAGCAGTTCACAAAGTTAGGGGTTTTTTTGGCATTGCGCCATGGGCTGGACACTTCTAAATGAGGTTAGGGGCAAGAAGCAAACGGTGTTTTTACATCAAGAACCTACACTAAACATACCTTCAATCGTTTGACCACTTCATCGTTGCTGATTTTGTCCGTAATCTCTTTAACTCCAGGAGGATAAACGATCTTTCCGTCCCCCGCCGGTTTCTGCTGTTGCGGGAACTCCATGCTTGTTGATGTACGGTCCACACGGTCTTCTACTGGCCTCTATGGGTCAGAAAACAAAAGTTCAGCACAACCATGCTACCGCACTTAACAAAACCTCGTTTTAAGCATCATTCTCATTTGCCAAGCATCAATTTTGTCTGCTGAAACTGACAAAACCGAACCTGTATATTTAATGATATTCTAATCCGGTTAACTTTTCAGACAGAAAGCCAGCAGTAAACCAGCACCGTGCATAGTATTAGCTTGCATGCTAAACATGAAAGCTAATAAACATCAGCTCTACATTTTCCGCATATTTCTCATAAATCATCGTTTGGATGCAGAAACGAACTCAGCTGCTGTTTCGGTAATATTACAGCTATCTGTACCACTAAGCAATTTGAAAACCACCTTAAATAACAACACAAAAGACGCCGGTGGATATCTACTGTCATACAGGTTATCAAATTAGCTCGCTAGCTGCAATGCAAACATCACTAGCGTAGCAGGTAGCATTTTGCGGGAAGGAAGTAATGTTAGCAGTTAGCAGCTAGTACACGTTAGCTAACTGGTTAGCCTACTCTGCTAGCATAGGCCGCAAACTATTCAGGTACCCATCACATCTCCAGCTACAATCACAGAGGAAGTGAAGTATCCTCTCCTCTTTGCCTAAAATAGCCATGCTCGTGGCTAGTTCCTGTGCTTTACAACTAATGCAACTACTTTGTGAAGTTTAAAAATGAAGCTAATTTACTTGTTACTGTCTTTTTTCAACTTCCGAGCATCGCTCCGTATTGCCGCTAGTTCACAGGCGAAAGAAGGGCTGCTGCTATCGTCGCCCTGAGCCCTCCTCTCTCAACACCAACTTGCCCCACGGATGATTTTGAACACCCTAACAAATGCAAAATTAGTCTATTTTCAAATATACGGCTGCGACTTAAACCCCGGGATATTTGCCAAGCGCTTCCTCGGTAGTATTTACCTCTCAAACAGGCCGTTTTAATTCATTAGTCTGACACAGGTTGGGCTTAGTTTTCGGCACAAAGCTCTCTGTCCGTTCAGTCAGTGCTGTTTGTGTGAAGGCTGGGTGCAGAACGCCCCCTTCGGTCTTACACAGGTACTGCAGAACCACATTACATGGCGGGAGTCTGTAACCGATAGCTGGCACACTTTCTGTTCCTCAACCTAGTGCGGGTATATTCTTGTGTCTAAATCTGTTAATTAAATGAAATCCTTTGAATATTTTCTTTTTTCTCTTGGCATACGCTACCATGTACAGAGGATTCATTGACAAAAACACTGAAAAGATTGTCATTATCATAACTAGTAAGTATTGCAGCAGCATTTTACAGTAAGAAAGTCACATTTTATTTATATAGATAAATATAAAATGCTTCACAAAAAAAATGAAAATAAAAGTTACCCAAAAGCAAGTTTAAAAAAAAGATTAGTTTTTATCTGCTTTTTGAAAGAGCTCATCAAGTTTACCAAGTCTTCAGGCTCAGAGGTTGAGAGTTTCATAATCTGGGAGTCACTGATGCAAAAGCTCTGTCTCCTTTAGTTCTCAGACTTATATGATACACAGCTAGCAGATCCTGATCACATGACTCCAGGTTCCTGTTGGAGATGTATAATTGTAAAAGTTCACTGATCTATGTCCGTGATGCAAACAAGGACTTCTGTTTTCTCTTCATTAAGCTAACTGCCAGCCATCCAACTCTTAATAGACTCTAAGCACCTTTGCAAGATCTGTAGCTTAGAAAAACTTTGGGGCTGAAAGGCGATATATGACTGAATGTCAGCTGCATAGTAATGATAAGAAATGTGCTTAAAAATGCTCAACATGTGCTGTAGAGAGTGAAAATATAACAGAAACAATAAAACAAAACCTTGTGGCACAAATATCATTGTTATAAACACCATTATTATTACTATTGTAACTACCACTAGTTACAGGTTAAGTGTTAAAATAATTTTTTGATACCAATTGACACCTAGAGGTCAACTGGTAACTACTGGGAAGCAAAAAACTACATTAGCAGTTTCTTTACATTTTGCAGTATCCTAATATTTTCATAGTAATACAAATACTTATTTTCTTGTCAGTTGTGCATAGATAATAACTGAAACTATCATTTTGAACCATAAAATAAGAAGGATGTTTTTGTATTAGATCTGCCCCCTTTTCTTCCTGACTGGTATGAAAGCATGTCCAGGCACAGTATTTTTCAGGCAGCCACCAACATTTATTAACCCTTTATCAAAAAAAAGTTCAGAGACCTTTTTGCTTTCTGTTTTAGAAGTGAGTTATTCTGCTTACTATAATGTCCTCAAGTTGACTATAGCTTCTGGAAGGCAGGTGTCTGATTGATGGACAGTGAATATAAAATAAAGAAGACATTCTTGACACTTTCCCATGAAAAGTCTGGTATTTAATTGCTTTTGTGTTCAGATACAATACTGTTTTGAGTCTTGAGAAGTCTTGAGACACCTCTCATTTTAAAAAATATTTTTCCTCCAAAGAGTCGAACTTTCTTGTACTTTCCATTTTCAGAGGAATTTTTGTTTGTCAAGCCACTTAACAAACTAAAAAACTATGAATCATTACAACATTAAAAACAACACCAAACCCAAGGAAGGCACCAGTGTTGTACCTCCACACAACAGACAATTTAGCAAAGAACCAATTTTAGATTGTATTGTTAGCCACTTTGTTACTAGCAGCCTGTCACAAACCCACATCATTTATTCCTATTTTCCTAGCTGAATCTATGAAAAATGCCAAAGATAACAGTGTGACAGGTGTGAAATACAAGTTTTGCAAGTGATTTCCGAAGAGCTATTGGCTGAAAACCTGGCATATCTCTGCATGGTGTGCAGTGTGTCCTTAAAATCTTTGAGAAAACTTTACGAATGGAGGATGAAACAAGAAGTGGCAGGCCTAAAAACTATTTACAGCAGATAAACAATATCTGAAAGTAATGCCTGAAAGTCATCTGAAAGTCACAGAAAAACTCCAGCAAAGACCTGACACAGGACCCAAGACATGTATGTGGTCCTTCTGTTGATCCGTCTACTCTTTGCTGATCCATCTACTGTCTGCTGAAGCCTCATCAGAAATGTCTCAGTGGAAGGGTAGCTGTGAAATCATTCTTAAGGAAACAGGGAGAAAAAAAGGCTGAGGTATGCCAAATTACACAAGCCCTGGACTGAAAATCAGTTGTAACAGGATCTCAACATTATTAAAGCAGACAGAGAATGGAAAAAAGGCAGCCAACCTCCAAAGAAGAGCTTTGAATGTCTTTTGAGAAACCTGGAAATCATTCCTGAAGACTACTTAAAGAAATTACAAAGAAGATATGCAGTATGTATTTAATTTCCATACAATTGTTGTACAAGAAAATCAACTGATCTCACAAACAGAGTTTATAAATCACAAAATTGTTCCCACAACTAATGAGAAAGTTGTTTCCAGATTATGTTTATGACCAATGCCTTTCCTGCAATATTTAGAAGTATATGAAAGTATATGCATAAGTATATGAAGATTAAACTGAGTACACATCTCCAAGCACTGTATTTGGAAACATTTATGAGGTATGCTTACTCCAGAGCTAGTTCATCTCACTTTATGCGTTTGATCCACTACATTGTTTTTTATTTACTTTAGTGCTTTTATCTAATGTTATCTGGTAGCAAGCCTATAGATCAGTGTATCCACTAAAATGCTAGTATAAACATTGTAAGGAGACATGGCTGAGCACTTTCACTTTTGATCATTTACAGGTGAGCTACAGTTTTTATTGTCGTATTTGTAACGACATCCAAACGGTTTAACAATGTGAGAGTAAATTTCAGTCTTTGTTATTTTTGCTCAGTCGGATCAGGTTTGTATGGAAGCTGGTTTCCGCCACTTTAAAAAAAATTATTTTTTTTTTTAATTTAAATTACTATTATTATTATATTTTTTTGGCGGAACTCATTTAAAATTTCGGGTTATCTCAAAATTGGACCTAATAACTCGCAATAATTTTCTCATTTTGGAGTTATTTTCTCACAAGAATTAGCAAGTCAAAAGTTTGAGATGCCTAACCTAAAGTTTTGACTTATGATGGGATTTTTTTTTTTTTCTTTTTCCAGTGGCCGAAATAAGCGTCACGAAAACATTTTATTATGAAGCCACTGACTTCCGGTACGTTACTTCCTTTGCGCTTGTGTTTTTCAATGTTGTTAGCATTTCACTGAGTTGTTGCACTTTGGAGCTACAACATGGTTTCAGCTTTGGGCCATCCTCATGTAGCTCCTAAGCTACTTGGTTAGCTGCTCCATTAGCTGCCAATGAGAATAGTCGGTGACCAACGGAATGCCCCGGAGAAAGAAAAACGGCCAGAGCCCAGCCAGGCTTCCGGACGGCGGTCCAACGGAGCGGGGAAACCTCGGTCATAGCACGAGTCACCCACTCCCTCAGGCGTACGGCGGTGCTATGTCGAGCAACTTTCCACCCAACACGGTCAAGGAGAAGATAGTCAGACAGATGCAGGAGATGTTCTCACACCTGGACCCCGAAGTTATTTACATCGTGCTCTCCGAGTGTGACTTCAAAGGTAACACGACAGACCTGCTGTGCCACTTTTGGGAAAGGTATTTGCTGTAACTTGGCCAACTGGTTAGCCGGATAGTTTGTTTTTCATTTCTGGCATGGCCGGGGCGTTTTACTACGTTTTATAGGGCAGATCAGGATAATTTGGATAAATTCGCTCCTTATTAAATGGTCCAGAAGGAGAGGTGGTAAGGTATATTCGTGGTGGAGAAAATGCCCATCTTAGAAAAGCCCAAAGTCCCACAAAAAGATAATGTCAGCGCAAATTTGCTGTGTGTGCTATTTTTCTTAGTATATTTATAGTCTTAGAAATATTTACAATCCTGTTCATGTGTAATGACAATTTATGTACCTAGAGCAACTGAAGGTGCATATTTTTTCATGATTAGAGAGGTTTTAAAAAGAAAAACGAACAATATAATAAAATATAAAAAAAATAATACAAATATCGGCTGTGATATAGTCAAGGATTCAACCTAAGGACGTCAGCTGCGCAGCAAATGATTTACCTGTAAATCTGTGACTGTGTGTAACAGCCTCACCTGTCTGGAGCGAAGAAAAGCACAAATTAGAATTTAGCATTGGTTCCTGACCTATCGTCCCTCAATTTTACTGTTGAGAATATCTGTTTAAATTACAGCCAGTTTTCCACATGCATAAATTATTGCAAATTGCTCACTTTCTCATACTCACAGGAAAGTGGCTCCATAGTTTAGGGGTTTACACATTTGCCTAACAAGTGAAAGCTCCCCAGTACGATCCTGGGAGGAGACAAATCCCTCTGTGGTTCCATTAGGAATCACATCCGGTGTAAAAACTCAAACATGTGGAGCTACCTGCTGTGGTAACCTCATGTGAATAAGGGAGCAGCTAAAAGCAGCGTTATCATACTTGGAGGAAAGACCCCTACAAACAACTGTATGCAACAAACACCACTTCAGCTCAGTTTTATGAAATGTGGATTATTTTCTGAGTCTCATTAAAAACCTCTGACAGACTGGTCTGCCGCTGTTCCTCTGACAACCTGAGCGTGTAAAGTCACTGAAGAGCAAACTTGAGGGTTCATAGCTACCAAGTTGAAAATCATTAGTTTTAGTGGCATTTTTTTCTTTGTCCTATGTAAGTTATTTATCGTGTTGAAGTGGCACTCAGATACTGAAGCTTTGAATTGTGCATAAACAGTTCCTGATTCACTTATGTGTGTTTCTTTGTGTCTGTGTGTCATAGTTGAAAATGCAATGGACTCCCTCTTGGAGCTTTCTGTGGCTGCCGAAGGCACACCCCCTGCCCCACCCCCTGTTTCTGGCTTTGAGCTCACTGCTGCAGCCTTGCTTGGCCCACAACACTTTTCTGAACCGCGACCAGACACAGAGCCCTCCAAACCCTCACAGCAGCCTTCCTCTCCTCCCTCCTCAACCCTCCTAACTGAAGAGCTGGATCTGCTAGTTGATCGAGAGCTAGAGACACTAACTGCACAACAGGATGTTGATGAAGAGCACCGCAGCAGCAAATATTTATCTGCTGGTGCATTGCTTTCTTCTTTCCCTCCACCGCCACTTCCTCAGCAAGCTCTCCCTGAGTTGCTTCAGTCCAGCCTGGAGCATGGATCTAGAGGGCCCTCTGCTGAGCAGCTTGGCCCTGGAGGATATTTGACTGAGCATAAGTCTGGAGATTCTTCTTCACTTGACCAGCTCAGCACATGGGAACAAAAGAACTCAGAAGGGCAGCAATCTGTAGTGAATTTTGCACACTTGATGACAGAAACATCTGCAGACACCCTGAAACCTCCTTTGGACCTGGCAGCTTCAGGGCGTCCCTCAGCTTTCCAGGTGTATAAAAAGCAAGACCCAACAGACACTATTTCAGAGAATGCTGGGGTCATGCACACAGATGGTGGAGCAAGGTCCAAGATGAACACGGCGAATCCAGAGCCGCTCGACCGCTTGTCACCACGCTGGAACCTGGAGGCACCTGTGTTTTTTCCTCGTATGCATGGAAACCAGATGCCAGCCTTTATTACCCCTGTGGCCCAAACACCTTCAAACTGGCTTCCCCCCTGGCTGAGTCAGGGCCATCTTAGTCAAGCACCTCTCAAACCTTTTGCTACTATTCCAAAGTCTTGGGCCTTGCCTGCTGCCCCACAGCTTCCTGCCCACAACAGCAGGCTTTGTTTGGAAGGGAAGGTGCTTGTGCTTCTGCGGGGTGCTCCAGGTTCTGGCAAGTCCACCTTGGCAAGGTAGGAATGTTTTGATAGACTAAACAGTAATTGGTGTAGATTTAGCAAATAGTGTCAGACTAGTAAACAGCCATTCAACAGGGAGTAATAATTTAACCAGCCAAGAAATCTTGTTTATACATAGTCACTTTCCCTTGTTTTATATATGCATAAAACATAAATTCTGCTACCCTGTGGATCTTCCTCTTTCGCTTTACTTTTTGCTATATAGTGCTATAAAAGTGCAATTTAAGTAAAGGTTTTTCACCTGTCAAAAATATACCAGAAAAGATAAAATAATTGTTGTTAAATAGTTGACAGAATATTTAAATACAGTACTAGGCAAAAGTCTTGAGCCACTCCTCCTTTCACTGTTTTGCAAGGAAAATGAGAAATAGGCGAAGCAATTCATTAAAACGTACAAACACAAACAGAAATACAGTATATAAAGATAAAAACAGAATTTGTACAATTTTAATAAGCTTGAAATTTAATATTTATGACCACATTTGTTCTTCAGCACAGCCTGAACTCTATTAAGCAGCTGTCTTGTAATTTTGTTAAGTAGTCTTCAGGAATAGTTCTCCAGGCTTCTTGAAGGACATTCAAAGCTCCTCTTTGGATGTTGGCTGCCTTTTGATCTGTTTTCTGTTAAGATGATCCAACATTGCTGCCAAGGGTGGCTCAAAATCTGATGGCACTTTTCTGTGCTCATAATTTCATTAGTTTTGACAAGATCCCCAACACCACTGGCTAAAATGCAGCCCCAAACCATGACATAGCCTCCACTGTGTTTTACAGATGGCTGTAGATACTCACTGTTGTACCTCTCTCCTGACCTGCAGACATACCGACAATGATTTGAACCAAAAAATTTCAGTCCAGTTCTTGTGCAAATTGGGATACCTCCGAATATTCTCCTTTTTTTCTTTCATAAGAATGGCTTCTTGACAGCCACCCTTCCACTGAAACCATTTCTCACTAGGATTCAGTGAACACCAGATGGATCAAGCCCAGATGCATCTTTCAGGTCCTCTGTCAGGTCTTCATCTGCTGTTGATGTGTTTTTTTTTAGCCTGTCATTCTTTCTTATGTCTGCCACTTGTTCAGTTTCTTCAAAAATTTCACTATCCCAAGATATACCAAACTAATAACTCTTTGGGTATCACCTTGTTGGTGCAAAAATATTATTTTATGCCTGCCATTTTTTTTTTACTTTGATATTTTTCACAGATTCAGCTAAAGTATGGCAATGATTTTTGTTTTGTTTGTTTTTACAACAGGCTGCTAGTAATAAAGTGCCTAAAGATAAAATTTAAAACTGGTTCTTTGTTAAGTTGTCCAGTCACAACACTGGTTTAACCCTTGTGTTCGGTGCCCCTTTTTTTGTGCTTGAATAATGCATAGGTCAGTGTTAAGTGGCCTAACAAACAAAAAAAAAACCAGTCCTCTGAAAATGATCTGGTACAAGGACTGGACTGAAAATGAATGAAAAAGCAGCCATTGTACAAAAAATAATCTTTGAAAGACCTTCAGAAAGCCTGGAGAACTACTTCTCAAGGCCACTTTAAAAAATTGCAAGAAAGTCTGACTCAGAGGTGGCTCAAAATTCTTGCACAGCACTGTAGTTACTGTAACATTGGAAATTTTCCATGACTTAAGCTTGTTCCTGTTAGGTGTAAAGTATGTTGAAACCTCATATTGGATTTTTTAAAGACAGAGGAGTGATTGTGTTCCAGAGTGATAGGTACTAACAGGATTACGTTAACTAATAAATATTTAAAAAAAGATTATGGGTCATTGGGTCACCACCAGTTTACAACAAAGCTGGTATTGTGTTGAAACAGCAGAGTCACGACAATTTAGAAACACTTTAACAACCACTGTTCCACACAAGTCGATGATTACTGCTGCTCCCTGTAATTGGAAGCTGTTACATTTACACCACTTGAGTCTTGATCTTTGCATGTGTCTCTGCAGAACCTTGTTAGAGCACAACCCAGGTGGAGCTGTGCTAAGCACCGATGACTATTTCACTCGCAATGGAGAATATCAGTTTGACCCCACTGCCCTGGGGGAGGCCCATGAGTGGAACCATAAAAGAGGTAAACACCACACACACACACACACACACACACACACACACACACACACACACACACACACACACAGTTGAAAGTGAAAGCAAGTGGAAAAAACCCTGTGCGATCCTTTTTAAAATATTTTTTTATCTCTGTTATCGATTGCTTTTGATTTTGCTTGATGCTTTTTCAGCTTGTGTTGCACTGAAAGAACAAATCCATTTTGGCTTGTCTCCTTTGTTCTTATCCCACAGCCAAGGAGGCTTTTGAAAAGGGCACTAATCCCATCATAATTGACAATACCAACATGCAGGGCTGGGAGATGAAACCATATGTTGCACAGGTCAGTCATCTTAGCAATAAAAAGTTACAACACTGTAAATGTGCAAAGGCTTTAAAAAACATTTTGGCTTAATATCTGTATTTTTGGACGTGCGGTCGAGTTTTAACATACAGTGTGTAGTGCAGAGGCAGCTTGTTTCTTGTGAAACAAGTTGTGACCATTTAGGGGGTAGTTAATAAGCACTGGATATAATAAATTATACATAAATTTGTTATGAATGACCCAAAAATATTCCCGTAATCTATCCTAGGCGCTAAAACATGGCTATAGGGTGCTGTTCAGAGAGCCCGACACCTGGTGGAAACATAAGCCCAAAGAGCTGGTGAGGTGAGCGTAACAGAGGAATTACAGCAGCGTTTGGTTTTAATGTAGAATTTAAACTAAATTAATTTTTAAAAATGCTGTTGGAGAAAATTTCAAACCTTCAGTTCTGCTTGTTGCTCTGTGTGCAGGCGTACCACACACAGTGTACACGTGGAATCAATCCGCCGCATGCTCGAAGGATATGAGCGCTTCGTCACCGTCCAGTCTATCATGAGATCACAGATGCCCGAGCTGAAACGTCAGTTGCTTCTGCAGAACAGAAGCTCACAGTGAGTTTCAGTCATAATGTTGGTCTCATAGAGCTGACATCTAGGTTCACCTGTTTGGATCAGATTAGGTTTGGCTGAAGAGGACCTGATTATAAATGAAAGGGAGGAGCATGTGATTTAGGGGTCAGAATAATTCCTCTTGTGACATTTTTAAACACTTGTTGATACAATGATTGTACATCCAGTTCTTGAGTTATTTAATTTTTAAAAGTCATTAAAGATGTATGCTGTATAATCATTCCACCTTGGAAAAAGACCAGTTCAGAGAAATCATTAAAAGCCCCAAAATTACCATGACATTCATGCCCATCATGAGTGTATGTAAACTTCTGACTACAACTGTGTATGTTTTTTTTGTTTTTTGTTTTTTTGTGTGTATGTTTACTTTAGGCTGACATCTTCTGAAGCACCTTGTCCTGACCTTGTAGGCCAGCCTAGATCAGCTGAGGGATGTCAGACATCCAGCTCTCAGCTCTTTTCCTCTCTCCCAGACGTGTCATCTGTTGGTTGCTCTGGAGAAGTGGGAATGACTGAAGATGGCACCCATAAATCCACTGAGTCACTTAATTTCCAGCTTGGTGAAAAACCTACAGACAGCCTGGAAGCTTCTGATGAAAATGATGATATGGATTTGGGGGAATTAGACTCTGAGCTGGATGCTCATTTAGAGCTAAATCACCCAGTAGAAGAGCAGAGAATGCCAGACTGTATTGTGGAATCGGTGATGAATGAAGATCACTGTGGGGATGAAATGTCTGTGGCTTTCTCTGAGTCTATTAGACAGAGATTGAGGAGAGAGAGAACGAGCAGGAGGATGGAGCCTGCAGATCTTGTGAAAGACACTAACCAATTAGACAGTGGGACAAAAGTGAAAGAGATTATGGAGGAAGAGGAAGTTGAAGGAGCTGAGGTGGTGAGGTACACGGAAGAGAAGGACATCCCTAAAACATTGAATTTTCTGGGAGACTGGCCTTCTGAAGGGCCTCTCAAGCAGCGAGAGGTGAGGAAAAGAGAAAGGCATAAAGAGATGCATGGAAAGGAAGATGAAGGTGCATCTCAAGAAGGCAGTGAATATAAAAAAACAATAAGAGCACAATCAGGCCCAGATGTAACTGAGGCTCAGAAGCTTCTTGATCTCATTCAAACTGGCAGAGCCACAGTGTCAGCCAGCTCCTCCCTCTCGCCCTCTCTTTCTCTGAGTTCTGGAGAGGCATCTGAGCGAGAGGATGAGGCAGATAGAAGCTCCGAGGAGTCCCACGGCAGTAGATCTAACAGTAAAGAGAGAAAACGAAACATGAACAGAATTAATGGGAGCAGAGGTGATTTACCGGACTGCGTGTTGGACTGGAAGCCAGCTGACTCTGGCATTGTCAGGGAATCGAGAACTGATGATTCGGATGGACTTAAAATTGAGAATGAAGGGTGTAGTGAAGAGGAAAGGAAATCCACCAAGCCAGAGATTGGTACAGGAATTATGTCTGCACATTTAAATCCAGCCAACAAAGAAAATCCTTCATCAGTTCTAGCCACTAATTTAGTAGACGACTCTAAAACTTTGGAGGTGACTGTATGCAGCAATGATATGGGAAACCACAGTATTGAAGATGAGGCTGCTCCTGATGTGAACATAAGCAAATACACAGAGAATGACAGAGAGACTGCAGCAGAGACTGATGGCACATATTTGAGTGAAACATGTCAGACTCCGGTGTGTGAGGGCTCTGTGGAAACAGAAAGCAGCCCCTCCACTGGAGGCGGTCAGGAGGGAAAACTGCGTCAGGGTCGTAGGTCAGGGAAGCAGTGCAAACTCGCCCTCACCTTCACTCAAAACTGCCCCCTGTCTGTAGACTGTCCCGACACCAAAGCTCAAAACTCAGACTGTTGTCATAATAGCTCAGTTGGTGAACTTAACTTTAATTCAAACACTAGTTTTGATCTTAAGCCAAACCTGGATTTGTCTAAATTTGAGGCATCGCTGGAGCCACCCCTTCTTAATCCAGCAGATACTGGCTGCTTCACTCAGACAGAACCTCGAGACTTTGCCCTTCTATGGCGTCTCAATCATCAAACCAACCCCGATGATACAGCCAGCTCTGCGTGCACCAGTGACCTCGGAGTCCTGTACGGCGACTCTTCTCGTTTTGTTCCGGAGCTCTCCTCTGCCGTGTCTGCAGCAGATGCAGTTCACCCGTCTGGCCACAGAGAGGTACCCTACCGTGTAGTGCATGAGAAAGGCACACAGGTGGGGGAGAAAGAGCTCGGGGTGACTCGAGACCGGCTGGAGAGCCTGTGCATTCTCAGCCGTCATTTTAAACTCGTTAGCTTTGACACATTAGAAGATCTGTACGACAAATGCAGTCAGGACTTAGAATGGGCCACCAACCTGCTGCTGGATTCTGGAGAGAAGTTCTTTAGAGATGAAGATGTTCCAGCTGACAGTAACAACACATCTGGTCTGTGTGCTGCCACATGTCAGACTGTAGAAAGCATTTCATGTCCTAATGCATTACATGAGGCTCGCTCTGAAGATTGGCCAAAGGCGACCCAGCATTCAACCTGTGAGACAGTCAGTGAATCAGAGGAGAGCCAAAATAATACAGATATGTCAAATTTGGGAGGTGCGGTTCTGGTTACAAGCCAGCCTGATGCAATCCCCAGTTCAGAAAAATCTCTTGACACTGATCTTAGTCTGCCTGAAGCAGTAAAGGAAGGAGAGAGAAGTGACAACACTGAACCCAAAGGAATATCAGCGTCTGACCAGGATAGGGGAGCTTGGAGCAAGAGTTTAGATAATGCAATAATTGAAAAGTCAGGGGCTGAGATTGAGGATGAGATTGCCAGCATGGAAGAGGTGAACCGACTTCTGCAGGCAGAGCTTGAGGAGCTGGAGAGAGAGCAAAAGCAGAGAAGAGAGGAGACACGAAGCCGACATCACCTGGATATTCAGAGTGTGGAGCTGAAACTCCCCACTGAGCTGGCACTGCAGTTAACTGAACTGTTTGGACCTGTGGGAGTAGACCCAGGTAACTAACCCACAGGTTTTCTAGTTTTCAACTAGGAAATCTTAACTTAAGACCTTATTGTGATTGGTCATCGGCTAAGCCAAGGTGAAGAGGGGTGAGATATCATTAGTTTTACAGGTGCAGTAAAAGCACGCAGTTTAGGGCAGTCTCTTTGAAGGCACTAATGCTTGGTTTGTTCCGATGTAGATGCCAAAAAGGATTAAGGTAATTGTGAAAGAATCAGCTGCTGCGTAATATGGGTGTGAGTGACAGGTTTCTCTTTTGTTCAAAAATATCGCACCCTGTCGCTCTTTGGTTCTGCCATTTGTGACAGTGTTTCATACTCTGTTAGCTGACCCAGCTGGTGCTTTTGTTTACTGTTGGACTGCTGAATCAACAAAATGTCTTTTTAATCTTCTCTGCTACTCAGAACTGACATGATTGTGTCTGTCCTATCTGATTATATTCAGGTTCATGCTCTGCAGATGACTATGCAGTGCAGATGGACTTGAACCTGGCTAAACTGCTCCACCAGAAGTGGAAGGAAACCATCCAGGTGAGTTCAAGTTACTCTTTCACCTGCATTAGGTCTGATAGTTACAGATCTGTTGTGATTTATTGTGTGTCTCTGTTCCAACGTCAATGTATAATTTATGTTTTTCAGGAAAGGCAAAGACAAGCAGCTCTTTCCTTTCACCTGCTTCAGGAAAGTAAGTTTAACAAGCACAATACTCTTAAATGACATTCAAGAAGTGTTTGTATGGCTCATCAGTAATACTGTGTTGAATCATGAGTCATGTCACAGAATCACAGAGTCATGTCTGCATATGCAGTAACATAAAGCACATGCACAGAATTAACAGGGCTTTTTTTGTATTATTAGGTTCAGTACACTGGGGTGATTCACAGGCGGGCATACCTGGGCGGCAAGATCAGACGCAGTCTGCAAACTTCCTGATTAACACGGATGGCTACATGTCACTGGGCAGCCACCCAGAGGCTTGCGGTCCGATGCCGTTCATGGACCACTGGAGTGCGTCCCGTCCACATGTCTCTCTTAGAGAGATTATGAAAGAGGAACAGGCTTTGCAGAACAATGTCGAGAAGGTAACACTCGCTCCTACTGTACCTGTAGAGTTTGTAGAATTCACATAAGCATCTTGTTCTTCTTTGATATCCTTACCTTAAAGTTGATCCAACACTCTCTTTCAGACCAGACAAAGTCGTGCAGACCTTGACCAGCGTAACGGAGCCACACTTTTGAAAGAGAATCAGCTTTACTCCCTCTTCCCCACCATTGACAGGCATTTTCTGCAGGACATCTTCAGGGACCACAAGTGAGAAAACACATTGAACTCACTTGTTTTGTGAAAGTTTTTACAGACATCTAAACATAAGAATTAAATGGGTTGATCTTTTGGTGTACTGATCTGTACTTTTGGCTAACTTGTATTTTTGTGTATCTTTAGTTACAACCTCAGAGAGACAGAGCTGTTTCTTCATTCTCTACTGAACGAGGAGCCTGTGAAGACTGTAGTTGCTCCAGAAGCTCCTCGGTCTGACCACCACAGAGCAGCAAGCAAGGAGAGGGTGAAGGTATTCACAACACAGACGATATATTGTACTTGTGTCACATGTGGAAAAATATGAACTGTGTAGTCACATGTCTGACTGTTTCAACCTTTTTAGCATTTGGTTGCCATGTTTGGATGTTGAAGAAATAACATTCTGTTTCATCGCAACTTCTCTACAGTTCTTATTTTGCAATACAGGCAAATTATATTGTGATATACAGTACTGTGCAAAAGTCTTGAGATACCCCTCATTTCTTTATATTTTGCTTTCAAGGAGCCAGGCTTTCTTATAATTTTTATTATCCTTTTGCCCAAAATAAAGCGAGAGGATATTGTCATACTGTCCGTGAGGTTTTACCTTTCAAGTCTAAAGATTCCAAAATCAATATATTTGGCTCAATTTTACTCTTCAAAGATGTGCAGCACAATATTTATATTCCTGGATGTTTAGTATTCTTTGTACGCTTTGGCTGTATTTATCTGAAGGGGAGAGGAAACAACATAGAGGATTTCAGGCTGACAATGCCATCATAATATATGCTAATGATATGCAGCCTCTTTCTCATGCCTGATTGGCTTAGCATAATCATGTGATCATATTGTGCTGTGTGATTGGCTATACCTACTTGACCATTATTGACTGAAATGGAGAAAGTGGGGATTCCCCATAATCTACCAGCTCATCTAGGTCACTGAACAGCTGGCATAGCCAGATAATGAGAAACTGGGTAATTCCAAATTTCTCAGTAAAGAGCCAGTCTGTTTATAGTAACATCAGTTCTAGGCTGCAGCCTTATTGGTTAAGCTGTAATGCCTTTTGACTGGCTGAGCATTGTCTATCATATTGGTCAGGGATGACTCATGGCCATAAATAGTATAGACTATCATCAATAACTCATCATTGACCAATATTAAAGCCATACCTACTGCTCAGCAATATTGCTCAAATGCAGACAACATGATTGCATTATGTTTTCTGCATGGTTGCCTTATGATTATAGTGATGTTATATAAATGTTATATATAATACATTGATATCAGCAGATTATGTAGTATTGGTGCATTATGTAGTAATATTCCAGTACTCACATGCATGAAAAAAGATGTAAAAAGGATGAACCTTGTTACCAGCAGCCTGTTGCAAAAAAATGATTTGTTCTAATTTCTTTAGTTTCATCCAGTGTTTCGCAAAGTGTAGGTCACAGGTTCATGACAGGTGTAGCGCAAATGACCTGGGAGAAAAGTCATGCGGAGCACATGTTTACCGTCAGAATAATTTTCACAGTGGAACAAGGAAATTCATTCATTCATTGTCACTGCCTTTTTGAGCTCTTGTACTGCCTCACTTTGCCCCCAATCATGCAGTTGACTGTAAGTTGCCTTTACTTTTCCAGAGCCCTAAAATCCTTTCTGTACCGCTCTGCTCCTTTAATTTGTCAGAAGCAGAAGCCTGTGGAATCAGCTGTACCCAGTTATCAGGATACAGAAGATCCGGAGTATGAAGACTTCAGGGCTGAGGCCAAACTACAGAGGAGCCGACAGCTCGAGAGTTTTGCTAAGGCTGCAGAGGCCTACAAGCAGGGACGCAAAGAAGTGGCCTCATTTTACGCACAGCAGGTGAGTGTCTGAGACAGAAAGGGTTAAATTAGCAGTTTGTCATGAAACACTTTACATAAACTTGTCTAGTTTGTAGTATAGTGTTAGTCTCACTGCTTTGGGGGGAATTTTCTGCATTGGAAGTGATGTCTTCTGTTATGTTTTTGAATTTGTAACATGTCATTTATGGTGGTAGATTAACTTGTATTTGCTCTTTTTATTGTAATTTTTCTTTGTTTCTGTTTTTCAGGGACACCTGCATGGTGAGCGTGTGCGTGAGGCGAATCACCGTGCAGCAGTTCAGATTTTTGAGAGGGTCAACTCATCGCTGCTGCCCAGCAACATCCTGGACCTCCATGGGTTGCACGTCAACGAGGCCCTGGAACATCTGGCTCAGGTCTTACAGGACAAAACCAAAGGTGCTTAAAAATATTTTATATATTCAGTATGCTGTAGTTTCTTACAGATGCCCTTTTCATGAACATCTTAGTGACGCTTCACAAATATCGACGTTTTCCTGAGCGTGCAAAGCGTATGACATGGGGGAGGGGGGTAACACCCAGCGTACGCTTTTCAAATAGAAAATGTCGGTCAGTCTGTGTAATATGAGCGCTGCCGTCTGACTGCCGATGGCCAAGGCATCCACACCACTGCACCATTCTGTGGTCTGCAGCGATATGGCCTCAGGTCTGGCAGATCAGTTCAAAGGTGTCATTGAATTCTCTAAAATAAGCCATCATCTATTCACAAAATGAGTGCAGCGCAGCAGGTGTGAAAAGCAGCCAAAGCTGCCAGAGATAAATTCAGCAAGAAGTGGAAGCATTGTTCCAAAAATGGAAACTGTACGCAGTAAACTGCAGAAAAAGATGATGGATTTTATTCTACATGTTCCTGGCCCGTTTTTATCTATGCTGGCCCGTATATTTGTGCATAATCTGGGCATCGGCGGCCAGCACTTCTGCCAAGTTTTGTGTAACAAAACTCACTGTTGGCTGTCTCAAAAATCGCTAGAAGTCGCTAAAGGACGAATTGAGGTCCGGGGGTATGTGTGTGCCATCCCCCTCAGTGCCGAAGCGAGGTCCGGGCGATGCCACAGCATATGAAGGGACGCAGTATGAGCGCTGTATGTACACAAAACATGGTGACAGTGGAGTTTTCAGGTTTCTGGTGTTGAGTCAAAAAGGGATTTCCTTTTTTTTTTTTTTTTTCTTTTCTTTTCTTAAATGTTTTATCTTTGCTTATATCAGTAAATATACTGGTGCACAGGATTTATGAAGGGCTTATATATAAAATGAAGAAATGACTTGTTCTTACCCTCATTAATAAAGAATATATTGTAGCCTCTGTTAAGACGTTGAAGAAGATGGCGACAGATTGCCAGCAAAAGTTTCCCTTTTATTAACAATTAAATGGTTGCTGTGTGTCGCAACCACGCCAAAAACAACAACAAAACGGGACTCCCTCTGACTCTCCTCACTCTCCCTCACATGCACCCACAAGTTCAAGTACCAACAAACCACTGGGAAATCAGAACATCTGCACAAAACAGCATCTAACGTTAACAGAATCGCTACAATATGAAAGTCATTTTGACTAAAACTGACTGCAGCTTCTACCATATGACAGGAATGTTCTTTATGACTCAAAATGAATTTATATCATTCATAAGAGATCATGTTTGACATATTCTTGACAGATTATAGCCCCCAAGTCATTTCCAACAATATAAATACCAGCAATAATGTTTGGGCAAATACCAGAAATCACTTTTTGGCACAGGACCAGCTATTCAGATGACAAATCGCTCCACTGCCACTGTGTACAGTTGTGCAGCATGTACATTTTACGTACATGTAGTGCAGTACACATTCACATTAAATTTCAAACCAGTTTATTGCACCCTATAAATTCTAATATATAGGTATATCTGTTAGTTACAGGGTGTACCCTGCATGTTGCCCTATGACAGCTGGGATAGGCTTCAGCCAGTCTGAAAAAAAGTACGCTTTGTACGCTCTGGAAAATGTTGATATTTGTGAATCGTCCCTTAATGCTATTCTATGGCAATTGAATACTGTACATCAGTCATGTGAGAATAACACTGTGTGGGGACTTTACCTAAAAGTGTCCACAGTGACCTCGTTAGATTGGACAGAGTAACATTTCAGCACAGCCCAGGTCTGAATTAAATGTCATTAGAAGAGTGTAAAAGCTGCAGCAGCACAAGGGGAAACAGATTTTTTTTTTAACATTACCACCCTCTATGATCACTGTAATACATACATACATACATTATCACGGCCTTCATCTCATGTCTCTTTGTCTCGTTCTGTTGCTCTTTGCTCCCTCTCAGTCACCAGGTGCCAAAGATCACACAAATAGTGTGGCTGTCATATGTTTAGAAAAAACCAAAAAAACCAGGCAAAGTTACATGTTCAGTATCTGAAAAAGGCCTGATAAAGACTTCACACCTGTACTAGGGGTTTACTTGGTTTGTACCAGAGAAAAAATAAATTGAGATATTTTGAACTAAATGTGTAAAGTTTATGGGAGTATGCCTCCACTTACCAGCGCTGTCCAACCAGGGACAGCGCTGGTACGTGGTGAAGATGTGAACTACAGTGTTACCCAGCAGGACACCGAGCTTGCAGTTTGTTATAAAGGGCAGTTTTTCCCTGCCCCCTTCAGAGTTTGTACTCATTATTACTGCTGTAAACTGAACTCTTTCTGCCTGTTTTGTTCCTCTTTGGCCTCTTTCTGTAGAATGTGAGCAGGGTCTGTGCCGACCTCAGCTCTCTGTCATCACAGGAAGAGGGAACCACAGCCAGGGGGGAGTGGCCCGCATCCGCCCCGCCGTTATAGACTACCTCACTAACAAACACTACAGGTAAACGCACATACATGTACACACGCTCACGCTCAAGACACGCATGCTAAACATCTTCATCTTCACCCACCTTTTCTTGTATCTCTGTAACTCTCAGGTTCACTGAGCCAAAGCCAGGTCTTGTGTTGGTCTCTTTGAAGTGAAAGAAGCCGTTTATTGTGTTCAGACTGAAGCTGCTATGGAGGACAACACTCTCTTTGTCTCTCACTTTCCACTTCAACAGCGCCACAATACATCTGTTAGAGCTTGTGCAGTATGATACACTGTCACCATCGGTCTTACTTCTGTCAGTTTCTTATACTCTCCTGCTCTTCCTTTTGTGTTTTTCTTCTGCGTTTATGGTGTGAAGCACTGCTTTTGTAAAGCTAGAATGTATGCATATTTTATATTTAATTGTTTTATAGTGTACATTTGCCTTTTTATCTTTTAAAGATGGAACATGCCTATGTTTAGCAGGCTCCATGTCAAATAAATTGTTAATCATTTAAATATGTACAAATTTGAAACACTTTGTTTCAATTGTGATGGCATGCTGTCTGCTTGGAGGTTTCTCTCCAGGATTTTAAGTAATATGACAAAAACATTTTCAGACACATTTTAATAATTTGGTACTATTTTGTCATGTAGTCTGAGAATTTATCAGTAAGCCCAGTGTTCAGAAGGAAGAGAGAGTCTTTTCTTGGTTGTAGTATTACCGTCAGTACGATGTGAGTCTGAAACTTTGCAGATGTTTTTTTAAAAAAAATGATTTAATTGTGTCATTGAGTAGTTTGAGGAACTTTTACTGTGATCTCTGCAGCAATTATGGAGTTTTGTCTCAGCTCTTCATTTACTCTTGTGCAAGTCGAAATGTTTTGCTGCTAATATATTCAAACTCAGGTGACAAACTTTAAGTTTTCTTCTCTTGATGGCACATGATTGTTTCCAGTCCTTGTAGTTTTTTTTTTTTTTTTTTTTTTTTTTTTATAAAAAACACATTGTGGCATATTTTGTAGCAGCTGTGTTCTACTAATCATTCTAGTTTTAAAATAGCTTCTGTGTAATATTTTTCAGAGAAGTGCAACAACCATGATGGCAAATTTTACTGATTATACATATTGTTGAGAGCACCTGAATTATAAAGAAGATTGTATTTTTGTATTCTGTTGTTTGTGTTTTTTAAAGAAGATAACGTACTGTTTAAATAAAACTATTTGCTTACAGTTTAAGGTGTGTGTGTGTGTGTGTGTGTGTGTGTGTGTGTTTGTTTGTGTGTGTGTGTGTGTGTGTGTGTGTGTGTGTGTGTGTGCCTGTGTGTGAGAGAATAACAGTTACCATTTTTGGATAACTTACAAATATAAAAGGGAGAGCTGTGATATATATTAACTGTATTTAACAGTTAGTCATCAGGCTAGTTTAGCACCTGGACTCTTGTATTACAGAGCTAAGCTGTTGTAATAAATGTGATATGTAGTTTGGCACTGTCTTGCTTAAATAATCAGACCCTATTTGTTTTTTAAACTTTTATATATTTTAGCAGCAATGATGTTTTCACACGCGCAAACTACTCGTTATCATGTACGTTGGCTTTTGATCGGTGCAGATAACGCGCTGTGTGGTGACTCTCCTCTTCAGCCTGATTTCCAAGTTCAAATTTTGATTTTTTTTTTTGTTATTTTTATTATTTTCTTTTAAATTGTCTTTGTAGATGCAGCAACAAACTGTGCTGCTGAGCCCAAACTGGGATTTTAAGAGAGGCTGAAAATCAGGCCATTCAGTGCTGGTTTTTATTAACCTAGTACCTTGTGTACAGACGTTTCTCTGGATTCGCTCAACATTTTCATCATATTATGAGTTTAAATTGTAAAATCCCCAAATTCTTCACAAATTCACACTGCACAACTATTGCTCTACACGCTCTTGAGGCATGAACTCTGCATCTTGAGCATCTTGACTCGAAAGGTTTTAACAGTTGTGGGTTTTCCATTACCTTTTTAAAAAACTTTTCCATCTTTTGATGGCATTTTCATTTTTGTTAATGGGAACAAATTTTGAAATAAAAAAACAAAAAAACAAAGACAACTACTTTCATATAGACGTTTAAAAGCCTGTGAAATAATTGCATTCTGTTTATTTACTCTTTTCATAGCATCAAACTGGTGTCATATTCATAATTATCCATCCTGCAAATCTCTGAGTGGTCATATAAAATAACCTTTGGCTGAGGCTTATATTTATTTAAGAAATAATGCTATGACAAAGCCTGATATTAATTACTTGCTCATGAATGTTTAAAATGTATATGAAATTAAAATGTAATATACAATTTCAATTAATTAACCAAAGAATAGCTTTGCTGCTGACCTATTTGACCTTGTCTGAGCTGCCAGAGGGCCCCTGATGGAGGTTTTTTCTTGTATGGCAGACAGCGGACTCACAGATATTTGATCATTTATTTCTCAGTAAAGTCATTTTTTTTTCAGTCCTATCATTTAGGAGTCTTGATCCCACATTGAACGGAGCTGAGCACATTCATACAGAACACTCCCTCACCCACAGTCACACCACACCTGTCCTCATAGTGTGTCCACATATACTGTCCTATTTTTGAATAGGGCAAGAAGTCAAATGGCATTATAAATAAATAAATAAATATTGTCAAATTGTGTACAAATTTAAAATTGCAATGAATTCACAATGCTGATGAACAAAATATAAAAACTAAATGTAACGTTTTTAAAGCACCTTTAAAACCATCGGACTCAGGATGAAGACACGAGAGAGATTTTTTTCATTCACTCCTTTCATTCGATGCTTCTGTCACTCAAACTCGGTCACCAATAGTTTGATCTCCATTTTCAGAATTACATTTTTCAGCTTCATTCAACACTTTTATTTCTATTTGTAGGTTAAAGCTTTTAACAGACCTTTAATCGTGTAAAATCCCTGCACTTTGTCCCTTTTAACAATGGAAAATAAATTGGACTCTGCATAGAAGGCGCAATAAGAATACTATACACTGGTACACTGGTGCTTTCCTTTTGATTACCTACAGTAACAATAATGATAATAATGATGATAATAAAAACTTGTATCCCTTTATTTGCTATAATTGCCCACATGACAGTGTGATCACGGCCGCTGGTTCAGCCGCATTAACAGTTAAAAGCCCTTTATAACCTGTGCGCCAGCTGTGCGCTCCGCTGCTGCGTAAAGCTGCAAGCAAATAGTACAAATCCACAACAGAGGGGGGAAAAAAAGCCCCAGTGATACATGGTGCACAGCTGCTGTGGGGGAGGCGAGCAGTAGACTCAGTCACACCTCCACACTCTAACAAGCGGATGCAATTGACTTGTCTTTTCTCGTACTTTCTCACTTCCTTTCGATACCTACCAGGCAAATATTTAGGAAGGTACCACAATATTTCGTCTTAGTTTTGTCCTAATTATTGGCGCCTCTGGCAAGGGTTGTCGTATTAAAGCGGGCCGGCACATTATAATTAATAAGACGCCTTTTCAGGAGTTTAAAAAACTAATTTTTACTAGCTCTGTGAAGTCTACAAAGGCGGCAGCAGCCAGCATCCGCCCGTTCAAGCTCGAGGAGACCGAAAAGAAAGGTAGGCCGAACCATTTTTTCTCACTTGCCTTTATCTTTCTCTTTGTCTTGATACAACATCATGTGCCTCGAGTCTTTATGACCAAGGCTTTCTATTTAGTTCTCAAATTTAACAACCAATCATTAAATTAAAAAAAAAAATATTTATAAATATATGAATTTTTGTCTTATAAAAATATATATAAATAAAAAGGACAGTTTTTAGGATTGTTTTTTAACAGTCAGACTTTAAAACTGGACAAGTGAGCTCTTTAAGGTGTGCCCCTGAAATGAATAATTATGGATGTTTTAGACTAAACTATGCACAAAATCGTCTATGAGAGAATGAGAATGGCAGGACAGTGTTGCTAATCTAACAGATTGGTCATATTTTATTTTTCCTTTCTTTCTTAAATTATTTACCCCTCCTCTGACAAAACAGACAGAATCAGATAAAGACTTATTTTAGTCCGATAATTCTGAGAGATGAGCTGTGGAAAAACCACTGATTAAAGTGTCCCATCTACGTTACACAGTGCTTTCCATTTTGGATGACTGTGTGACATGGCAGGTGGTTTTGAGGTTGTCACTTAGTATGTTTGCTACTTAATTTAATAAATCAGTCACTTTAAAGGCCCAGATGAATAATGAGGAGCTACCAATAGATTTTGTTCAATCGTGGCATTAGCCATTAAGATTAATGTTTGTCACCATATTAAACTGACTTCCTCACCCCTCGTCAGATGTCAGTTTGTGGTATAAACTGCAGAATCAAGGAAGGAAACACATAAGATGGATCCTTTATGTGAGTGTGACAGTATGACACGGTGTTTATGTTGTTTTTTGAGCACCTGTTAAAGTTTCCAGGATAAAGGAGTGAATTCTGGGTCACACCCAAACATACCAATCTTTACTTCCGCACTTAATCAGTACTTTGACACAGAATCACATCTTTATACTTCAAATTGTCGTAAAAGCAAAAGTGAGCGGCATCTTCCACATACAGTACTCACGCAGTCAACAGATGATTGTTTGAGCTCATATTTCATATTTTCTTCAAACGTATTGTTTTAAGAGCTGCGCTGCTGCTATCTTACACGTTAGACTGCACGATGTAGGAGAAGAGTCGGACAGATGTGCAGAGAGATGTGCAAATCAGGTTTCAGCTGAATGAAGTGTTCTAGGGGCTCTCAGATACCTCTTGTTTTTAAAGTGCTGTGTCTTCATCTCTCTTCCCCAGCAAATTTTGCTCTTCAGTGCTGAAAGTACACCTGCCTAACAAGGAGGAGGGTTTTCAAGATGTGTAGAGAGAAGGACCAGAACCTGACCAGCTCCTGCGCAGAGTGCGGAAGTGAGGCGAGCTGAGATGGCCTGAAGATCTAAGAGGTTATGTGAAGCATATATAAATCTGTCTACTGGAGAAGAGCTACCTGTGCACACTCATTGTCAGTAAAAAGGAGTCTGAGGAGACGTATTGTAAGTCACCTTAATAAATGACCACTGCAGAAGAGCATCTCTGTTAATGAAGTCTACACCAAGCAGGGCCACACATAATCTGCTTTGAAAACTACTGCCTGCATACGGAAGTACAGAACACAGACTGATCACTGCTTTCAACTACCTCGTGGACCTTGTGTCCCCCTAAACCAAAAAAAGTTAGGCCTTAAGCTTTTTCAAAGAACTTCAAGCATCTTCAGGAGTGAAATATTTGGAGGAAAATATGAACGGCTATCCGGAAATGTCAATTAAGTGCGTCCTGGTCGGGGACAGTGCAGTCGGAAAGACGGCACTGCTGGTCCGCTTCACTTCAGAGACCTTCCCTGATTCCTACAAGCCCACAGTGTTTGATAACACCGGGGTGGAGGTCTACATGGATGGGATCCAGATCAGTCTGGGGCTGTGGGACACGGCTGGTAACGACAGCTTCAAACAGATCAGACCACGATCATACCAGCAGGCCGACGTCGTCCTAATCTGCTTCTCTGTGGCTAACCCTAACTCTCTCGCCAGTGTCCAGAACAAGTGGATCAATGAGGTTCGGCAACACTTGCCCAGGGTACCGGTGCTGGTTGTGGCAACCCAGACGGACCTGAGGGAAGTGGGTGGGCATCGGGGCATATGCATCACACCATCGGAGGGTAAACATGTGGCTCAAGAAGTTCGGGCTAAAGGCTATCTGGAGTGCTCCTCCTTAAGCAACCGTGGCGTGCAGCAGGTGTTTGAGTACGCTGTGCGGACAGTTGTTAACCAGGCCAAGAAACAGGCCAGAAGACGCATGTTCAGCATAAACCAGTGCAAGGTCTTTTGAGCCTTTCAACTTGATTTTATGAGCTCCTGAGCCTTTTATCTGATGACTTTTTAATGTGCTGTTCAAACTCAGTTGGCCTTGTAGGGGTAAACTTAGTTCTATTTCACTAACCTCCCCACACGACCCTCCTAAACTGGATCAGTATTTAAACTGAAAATACACTGAAAACCTAATGGACTCTGATTCAAGTGTACAGAGGTGAAAAGTCTACGTTTGTGTCATCCACACATGCAGTCCTAAAGAATGATGTTTATTCTTATATGGAGCTAGATCTAATGGGACAAAGTATTTTTGTGAAGGACTTGTACTTAATTAAAGCTTTAAGAGGAGAGTATGTTAATGTGTCAGCCAAAATTAAAAGTACATTTTTAAAAATTGCATGGGGCTTCGATGGTGAGATTTGCACATTTGTCACAACCAAACAAGCAGAACATCAACTAAATTCATAGAAACTTTTTATTTAAAAAAAATGTTAATAATAATATGTTTTTATTGCTTTTTCTCATCAGGTATATCAAGAAAATGATAAATAGAAGTATTTTCCCATGTTGGGCTGAGCATACTCATATATATAGTTCAATTTTATTAAATATTATTAGAAATAAAGTGTTAATTTTTATTGAAACCGTTCCATGAGCACAGAATTAAGCGTTTAACTCTGTGCCTCTATTTAGAAAATACAAAAAAAAGAGATCTGTTGTTGGGCACTATTGAGTGCGTGTTTGTGTGTTTTATTTGTGGAACAACTAACTCACTTAAAACTAAATTAAAGCTAAGGATTTAACACATGATTTTCATTCATGTGAATATTCAGTGTGTCTGTACAATTTCACCCTTAGCGGAAGATTGAATAAATATACAATTGTGAAATGCCCTTTCCAAACTTGTAAAAATGATCATAATTGTACGTTATTTTGAGTGTTATCGATTCAGCCATTTTGGGTGTTTTTGGTGAAGTTGCATTGGAGTTTAAGTTTATGTGCCTTTTTCTAATAGAAGTCAAAGGTCTGAGGTCACTTCTTTTTCTTTTAAATCATTTATTTGTCATGTAATGCAAATAATCTTCCCACGTGCCTTACATGAGTTACTAGTCCTGAATAAACTTTATAAAAATGATACAATTTACATGTCGAAACATTCCAATTTGTATGCGTTGTCATATAATACAGTGGCAACTTTTGTAAAGATTTTGTGCTGTATTAAAATATAGTTTTGCGTGTTTTGTGTATCCCTATTCCCTTGTTTTATGAATTGTCTGAGTGAGTAAACTCACAAAATAAGTATGAATCAAATATGTATAAAATATAAATTAAAAACAGTCTCTTCATATATATATATATATATATATATTTAAAGATACTTTGAGATTTTTTGCATGTGTCAAACTGTATAAAAATGTTTGGTAATTTCTTTAAAATAATAGTGATTATGTTAAACCCTCTGGTTGATAAAGCGTTCCACAAAGACTCAAACAGACCTGCATGTACTGGTGTTCAGTAGAATGCTGGATAAAAAAAAAAAAAAAACACCTAGCAGATTTAAAAAGGTCTGCACACCAAAGAGCGTCCGTATAGGGACTTTATTTAATGTGTGATCTTTTGTGTACAACGCTGTTCTTCAGTCTGAGATGTCTAAGGACTCAGACCTTCCACCAGTGTTAAGAGATGTATGGTTTGTAAATCTGTAGTATAGTAGCTATGCAATATATTGTTAGCCTCATAGCATAACTGCTCAAGTCATATTTTGTCCAAATAGAGATTTCTGCCCCACTCTGCATTATTCCCACTGCTTAAAAATTATTTAGGCAATTATGCTATCAGGCTAACGTATACTAATACAGAGTGATGTGTAGCAAAATGTTAATGGTACTGTTTTATGATCACATAAATTATAAATAATATGCATATCATATGACTTTGTTCATTTCATTAGTTTTATTAATTTAGTCCAAAAAAATTGTCCCTTAGGGGTTTGGGACTCATATCGGCACAAGTTGTAATATGCGGAAGTGTTATGGTTGGTAAGCGCTTCTGGTATTTGTGTAAGGGATAATACATGAGGTATCCGCTGTGAAGTGTGAAGGTCAGAAATGTCAGGCTTCTCCAAAAAAAAGAAATAAATAAAAAATTCTATCCAGTTAAAACTTTTTAAAAAAAAAAAAAATTAAGCTCAAAATACAAGAAGCAAGAGTGTGTAACTGTAACTGTCCAAAAACATACAAAAAGAATAATTTACAGTATTTTGATGTACAGATTATTGACACTATGTTAACATTTTGTTTTTAAATATCAGAGTTATCATCAGTGCAGGATTATCATGACAGGCCTCTCCTAAATATGAGGCATGAGCCGCATGTATGTCAAAGGACGGAATGACGGCTAAAACAACTAGTTTGTCTTCAACTAGTTTTTTCAGTTTAACACAACCTTCAGTGTTCTAACTGAATGAAAGTTTAAAAAAAGGACATCCAAAAACAGCAAAGACCCAGGAACGAAGCTCAGAGAAGTTTTTCATTCCCCCTCATGTTGTCTCCCGCCCTTTCTCTACATATCTCTGTCCTATGCGGTGTTCAGAGTTGCTAAGGATATGAGGTACAAGTGAAGACTTTTCAAGGATATGGTGAAAAACACCTAACCACATCCCAGCGCACACACGTGTACTCTGTACATAATATAGATATAATTGTGCGAACACACACAACTCTCAGCACGTCTGCCAGCACACATACACGTTCTCTTTGCATACACACTTACTGACAACCCTACATGCTTGCTTACAGAGCCATGTAGATCACACACAAAAGCCTCAGACCACCTTAACAGAGGATGAACTTTATGAAAACTGTGTACATCATCTAATGATATCAGGTGGTACAGTGGGCCAAAAATCCACTGTACTAATAAACTACAGAGACAAATAAGCTCCAATTGAGAGTTTGATTAGTTTCCTTTAATAAACATGAAAGCATTATTAGGTTTTACAATGCTAAAGACATATGAAATGACATGGGTACAAGAAATCAGGCATCCTGAGTATTCACAAATTAATAACCATGTTTCATAACCATGTTATACCAATATAGATACAGCACCGTTCAGGTCATTCATCAGTGTAAACTGTACATTGAGTCATTAGGTATTTGCATTTGAAATCAAAACATGGCAAAGGTAAAGACTGGCTTAAACTTTAAATTTCTCTGTACTGAACTTGTGGGTTAACATATTTTTATTCTCATGGACACCCAAAGGCTACAGTTATAAATATAATACCTAGGTTTGCTGTACAATTAGGATATAAATCTTAAGCCAGTCTCATCTTTCTCTTGTCATGTTTTCTTCTCATTTTTAGTGGCAAAAACATCATTTTTACTTTACTGCTGACATATTTTTGAAAGGTATCTGTACTCCAAAGATAAAGCCACATGATCAAATGTAGCTGATGATAAATGTACATTTTACATGCTTTTAATACACGTCAGTAGTATGAGAACTGCTTCAATTTGAGAGCACAGTATGTTTGGCAGCCTGCTGTGGTCACAGCTTTCATCTCTCACTGTGCTCTCTGCCACAGCTACCACAATACCTTATCCTTGTCTTCTGTGTCGCTGTATGCCTGTCTCTCTCTCTCTCACGCATACACACACACACACACACGCACACAAGTGGTATACAGAATTGTATGCAGCCAAGCCACTTCATAGTCAGCGAATGGTGGATGTGCTTCTTTCTCATATGCCTTGAGGGACATTTCATAGCAACCAAAGCACAAGTGTAGCTAATAACATTAATGATAAAGGGTGTATTTCATTTGGATGTTATGCTAAGACTCTCACACACACACCTGTGCTTTTTCTGCTACAACAGCAACTTATTTCCAGTTTTTACAGTATTGCACCACAAAAGAAAAGAGAAAAAAAAGAATCAAACGCTGACTTCAATAGACTCAATTTTGTACTAAACTGGCATTTCACAAAAAAAAACAAGGGAAAAAAAGGGAATATATTTCTCCTTAATTTGCATTTTTAGAATTATGTAATAATCTAACTTTCAACAATTCTAGTGAAAAATTCATTTAAAGGCCAAAACTAACACACCACCTCTCAGTACTTTCCAGCCTCCTCCCTGTGGCATTCAGGCTGTGGTGACCTCAGTCAGTGTGACAGTGAACCACTACACATCATTGCACCCTGAAACTAAAAGCAGGTAAAAGTAATCTTAATATCTCAGCCTTTGTTTCTCTGTGTGCCAAAGGACATCTGGGAAACAAAGGGCATTTCCAGTGCAATGATGTGCCTCACTGATGTGTTTGTCTACAACTCTTGAGCTCGGTGGCACAGGGACAAAAAGTAAGGCCACGCTTTGGCTACACAAACCACCCTTGAGAGAAGTTATGAGTTAATTGTTAATTATTTGCTTATTTCATGGGATTTGACAATAAAAATAATATAGGATATTACCAGATTGGATATTCAATAATCAAGAATAAAGTGTTGTATGTAAAAGGACTTGTTTAACTGCAAATGAGCTCAGTTCACCAGAAGTTGCTCATTATATGTTATACACATTTTCCTTAACTGTCACCAAACTACTGCTCTTGGGTTTTCTGTGCCCCTCTCTCTCTTTATCTCACTCTCTCCCTGCTTCACACACACACACACACACACACACACACACACACACACACACACACACACACACACACACACACACACACACACACACACACACACACACACAGGAAACACCTGTCCTATACGAGCTCAGCACCACAGAAACTGAGTGACACATTAACACATCACATCACCATGCACAGTTCTCTGCAGAATAACACAGTAAAACTGTGTCACTAACATTTCTTACTGACATTTGATTCCTTCATCCTTCCTTCCTTCCTTTCCTCCTTCAGAAGTGTTAAATTTACTCAAGAACAAAAGGATCCTTTATAATCAGTGTTGGACTTAACTGGTGCACAAATGTGAATAACAAAATACAGTGAAAGTCATGCAGTTCTAATGTAAAACAGCTACATTGTACTAATATATTAGTATTTGTCTAATTAAAAGACCTGAAGTTCTACAGTTTTGTGAATAAAGCTGATTGACCCTTCTTGTTCTCTTTAAGTGCTGCCATGCTTCACATTTACATAAGCCACAACTCTCCGCCATCTTCAGCTGTGGAAAAAACACTGGGTCCAAACAACGAAGCTGGAAAAAAGCATCTGAAGAGACACAGAGAGGCTGTGTGATAAATGAAAATTATATTCTTGTTTCACTTCATCAGATGGTAATCAGTTTTTAAACCTACCAGTCTCCTCTCACTGAAGCTCAGCTCTTGTCTATTTCATAGAAGCAGACTTTCAGATTTTACTGATGAACTTTCTTAAAAAAAATTCTGCTTGTTTAATACCTTTCTTTTCCCTTTTTCTTTTATCATTTATTTTTAGTAGTTATCTTTATGAAAAGATAACTACTAAAAGATAAAAACTCAGTACATATATAGTATTTGTCTAAACACACAAAACAACAGCGTCAAAGACAGAATCAGTCAGATTCATCTGAACATGCAAATAAAAGTGTGCAGTAAGCATTTTATTATGCTCTGTGTTAAACATCCCATGACTGCTGGACAGTATTACAGAGATCCATTACTTGTAGCCTCTTCAACACGCTGGTGGAAAAGGCAAAGATAAAATCTGCTCTCACTGACTGCCATGTTAAAAATTCCTGTTTACAGCGTGAGACCTGATCCTGGATCTGTGTAAAATTCATTGTCATGGGAAATGCATGACTTGTGTCACAGCCTCAGTGGTCCTCTTAAATGACATGAACATGGGTAAGAAAGTGTCATGAGATGCATTGAATGTGTGTGACTGACATTTGTCATTAGCTGTGTAATGCTGTAAGGTTCAGTGTGTACGCGCGTGTGTGCGTGTGCATGTCATACAGCTGGTTGTGGTCATGTACAGAAGTGGATAGGGCTGCAGGCATCACATTTCACCCAGTGCATGTGTGCTATGTGATACTGCACCTGTACCTGTGTTTGAGTGTTTGTGTGTAGATGCGCGTGTGAGTGTGTGTGTGTGATAGCCCCAGGTCCTGTTCCAGTAGCGATTACACACAGAGAGACAGTGACAGAGACGAACTGCGACTAACAACTAGCGAAGCATTGAGAGCTTCTGACAGGATGTAAGATTTCGAGAATTTTCTGTGGTCTCGGCTGGCTCAGCTTCAGCGAGGGAGAATGGAGAATGGAGATCAGAATCGAGTGACGCTGGATTAGGACCCAGGCTGTCCCGGCGACTGCTTTGCTGAATAATTGATCCTTGGGCCTGTGACTGGTTAAGAATGAGGAAGGCATTGCTGATGGTTTGGATCGGCCTTTTGGTGCGAGGTCAGTTCTTCATGATGGCTCATTTTGATGCCTGAGCTAACTGATGCACAACTGAGGCATGAGTTTGTTTTGAATGTTCGTTTTACATGAGTTTGTTTTAAAAAGTCAAGTTTGATTTGTTACTTTTATCATCCACACAGTTTCCTTCTTTCTGTTTAGTGCAGCTTTCCATTCTCTTTGTGTGCTGTGTGTGTTGCTCCTCAGTGTCACATTGTGCTCAGGGTCATTATGCCCGTAAACTTCTAAATGACCTGATGGAGAACTACTCCAACGCTCTGAGACCCGTAGAGGACACAGACAAAGCCCTCAATGTCTCCCTGCAGATCACCCTGTCACAGATCAAAGATATGGTGAGTCGAGAGGAAGCCTAAATATATTTTATTACACTTTAACAGTTATTATTTAATTACATTTACCAATAACCAGGTGTATTTGGCCAGTTTTAAAAATGTGGGGTAAAATATTGTGTGCATTTGACCACTGCTTGTCCACACTGTTTCAAGATTTTATTAGTGAGAAGCACAGTGTGTGCAAAAAAACAAACAAAAAAAAAATCCAGAGTGGCATGACCCCCAGGGTGCCCTTTAAGTGGTATATAATAAAATAAAAAATAAAATAAGAATAGGAAGAATTAGGACAGTATGTATTGTTATGATGGTAAAGTTTAAAATAGGTTTTTAAGTATAAGTTTAAAAATTGAGGAGTAGCTTAAAATCACATTTCCTTGTAACACACATCCAATGATTTATAGCACAATGTTAATAACTCAATATACAGTCAGCCTTTGCTTTATCAGGCACACCTGCACAGGCTAATGCAGTTAAGTACACTCAGCTGCTATTCACACTTCATACTTCAGTCATGTATGTTTTGGCAGCACTGAGGTTGTTTTGTGGTTGTCATAATAAAGATAAAGATAAGCAATAGTGAAACTGAATGTAAATAAAGATATAATCATATCTATGCTAAGTTATAGAAATTGCAGCCTCTAAATGTTAAGCTCCAAAACCACTGGTTCCCACACTTAAGTCCCTTTATATAACTCTGCAGCCTGCTGTGTGAGACCCTCAGTGGCTGTTTTGAAACTCCACGCCTCCAGTTTGAAACTCAAGCTTTCAGTAACAGATTTACATTTCTAACAACCCAAGCTGAGATACTCAGTTCACTTCACCTTTTTAAATTTCTCAGACCTGACATAGAGACTATTTTCACAGACTGTGTCTTACTCCCACATCTTCAGAGCTACAGATAAATGTGTTGATTTCAGAGTAATGCCAGCGGGCAGTAAGCCTTTCAGTTTGCTCTTTCTGTGGGGGCCACACTCAGTGTAACTGTAGTATAAAATAGGAGTCTTATTCAGGATTCATGTGTGTGAGCCTCTCAGAAATTTAGGGCTTCAACATTCATAACTGTCTCTCTCTGTCACTGTGTATGTGCGTGTGTGTGTTCAGGATGAGAAGAACCAGGTGCTAACTACATACCTGTGGATCAGGCAGGTCTGGCACGATGCCTATCTGAAGTGGGACAAGGAGGAATATGATGACCTAGAAATGATCAACATCCCTAGTGACCTGGTTTGGAAGCCAGACATAGTCCTCTATAACAAGTCAGTAACAACAGACAAGAACAGAAAGAAGACAAGGAGTGATATTTGGAGAATTAACAAAATCAAGTGAAAAGCTGCATCAGATTGAACTCACTCTCTCTTTTTTTCTTTTCTTTATTTTGTCCATGTAGAGCAGACGAGGAGTCGTCGGGCCCGTCCAACACTAATGTGAAGCTGCGTTACAACGGAGAGATCATCTGGGACTCTCCGGCCATCACAAAGAGCACTTGTGTGGTGGATGTCTCCTACTTCCCCTTTGACTGGCAGCAATGCAATCTCACATTTGGCTCCTGGACCTACAATGGAAACCAGGTGTGTGTACACACAGAAAGCATGCAGTGCAAGAAGGTGGCAGACATCTAAAAATGTAGAGAAAACAGCACACCTTTGATACAGCTCAGGGTTTGTTTGTTTTTTGACTAACATACAGCTTTTTAATTATTTCTCAATATGTCCTCATTAATGAACCCAGGGATAAAAAATATGGAAACATAACAATAAACCTTTGAAACCATTTCCAAAATCCATTTTTCCCACTATCTGTCTGTTTGCTCAGACACCTCAACGTGGTTTAGATGGGAATACTAAAACTTATTTATGTTGCTTTCTACTGAGAAAGCAACATAAATAAAATAAAACATTTTATTATGATATTTGGGATTAGTATGTCTAAATGTTGGTTGTCTTGGTTTTCCCGTCCCTTTTGTGAAATTCAAGAGTGCAATGATGATTCTGCTTGTTTGTGTGTATTTCCCTGACATCTTTTCACCGTGCTCTTGCGTGTGCCCCACACAGGTGGACATCAGTTTGGGCATGGACAGCGGTGACCTGTCTGACTTTGTAGAGAACGTGGAGTGGGAGTGTCACGGCATGCCAGCGGTTAGAAACGTCATGATGTATGGCTGCTGCTCTGACCCTTACACTGAAATTACCTACACCCTGCTCCTGAAGAGGCGCTCCTCCTTCTACATCTTCAACCTGCTCCTGCCCTGCTTCCTCATCTCATTCCTGGCCCCACTGGGCTTCTACCTTCCAGCCGACTCGGGGGAGAAAGTTTCCCTGGGGGTGACAGTATTGCTGGCGCTCACTGTGTTCCAGTTGTTGGTGGCTGAGAGCATGCCTCCTGCAGAGAGCATGCCCTACATAGGTCTGAATTTTTCTTGGAAGTATGGAAACTGTAGAAAATCATACCGACCAGAATTTGTTTCTGAAATAATTAAAAACTTAATTCAGAATTATCAGGGGCAAGGTCAAAATTTTCAATAAGTTTACACATAATTTTGCATTAGTGTCCCATGAGTTCCTAAGTATTACGATTATATATTACAATTTGACATCTCATGATGCTGTCTTAAAAAATTTTACAGCATTTTCTTTTATATGTGACTAATCTACATGCAAAATATGCATTTCCAATATCATTAAGGAAATGCATTGTTTATGTTAAGTACACACACATACAAATTTGGCAACAATATTTTTTGAATCTGTAATTTCTTCTGTCTTCTTTTCTAGGGAAGTACTACATTGCCACCATGACTATGATCACAGCCTCAACTTCTCTCACTATCTTCATCATGAACATTCATTTCTGCGGTGCTGAGGCCAAACCAGTCCCTTACTGGGCTAAGGTGCTCATCATTGACTACATGTCAAAAATCTTCTTTGTCTATGAAGTTGGGGAAAACTGCACTACGCCAGAGAGCCAGAGGACCCCACTGTATCCAGAAGAACCCATGGGTGATAAGAGCTGCTACCATGATGACCGCTTCCATGATGGCTTCTACTATGCTGACAGTGATCCATACACGCACAGCAATGGTCATGGCGTGCATCATCACAATAGCCATCACAAAAGACAGGCAAAAGGCAGCACCAAAGGCAGGCATCACCATTACAAAAACCATAGTAACCAAGCTTCCAGGCTGGAGAGGGGTGAGGTGAAGCATGAGCCCACTCAGCGCTACCATCACATCAGGAGGGATGAACTGGACTACCAGGCCCCTCGGCATCCACCACACCTCCAACACCTGAATGGGGGCCTTAAGGACCAGATCCTCTATTCCTCAGAGAAGACTCGAATCCCTGCCTGCCCCTGCTGCTGCCCCTGCATCCAACATAAACAGGTGACACTTATAGATGCAACTGATTTTCTTTTAGAAGTGCTTCCTTGAAAGTGGAGTATTTAGCTTTTTCTCAGTGATAAATTATGATCTTACTCATGTCTGTGGTTTGCCTGTTAAAGCCTATGGAGTTGGTGATTGGGAAGGATTTTGGGGAAGGGAACTTTACTTGGTTTTAGGGAACAAAACTAACTCCAAACTTTCTTCTAACTGATGTTCTCTAAGTCTTGTTTGCCCAACTATCTCATGTAGTTTGGATAAGGGCAGCTACTTCATCCAAATTCTCAGGGCTGGTAAACTGGATTAATTCAAATGACTTCATCACTAAGTTACTTTATCAATGAATGTTAAGAACTGAAATTCACCAGAGTGCATCTAATGTAGCTGAGTTAGATAGATAGATAACTTGCAAACTGTCATGGTCCTGGGTCATTGACCCAGTGTTTTCTGTTTTTAGCTGTTAATCCTGTTTTTTATCTCTTTTTTTAATAGGTTATTATGGCTTGTAGTTTTCAGTTAGGAGCCTTGTAGTGTTTTCCTGGATTGGCATTTTCAGGCTTCCATAGTTAGTTATCTGGATTATGTTCTTGGTAATTGTTTACTCTTATTTGACTACTATGTTCTTCTGTGTGCCTTCTTCCCCGTGTTTGTACATTTCCCAGTCTTTGTGTCAACTTCATGTGTCTTAGTCTTGGTCTCCGTGTTCTCCACTTCCTGTTTTATGTTGGTAGTTTCTTGTGTCGTGTGCTGTGTATTTAATTTTGGTTTCCCTGGTCTCGTTAGTGTGATTCCGTCCACCTGAGGTCAAGCCTTCCTGTTCTGCTCCCTGGAGTTCTGTATTTTGGAAAAGACTTTTCATTAAAACTGCTCAAATTATTGTCTGTCTATTACAAGAGTCCTGCATTTGGGTCCAAATTCTGCCTGCCACACTGCCAGCCTTGACACAAACCTTAGTTTGGATGCATATGCTTTCTAGATTACCAAAATGCTTCCCCAGCCAGTATAAACCATGATATAACTTATGTGATAAGTCCAACTAAGTGTTTACCCAAGAAAAAATAAATGTATGGTACAAAGCAAAGGTGTAGAGCAAGAAACTGCTTCCCACAGAAAAGGACCAGAGCAATGCAAAGAGGGACATTATAAAGAGGAATTGTGGCACTCAGCAAACAGTATAACTTCCAGGGGAAAAAAGCTTTTTAAAAACCTTATTCTGGGGCAATGCCAGCAATTTTTTAAAGTATTTTTCTTAGATTTCACTGGTGATGTACTCTTATGTCCTGGTGTCCTTTGAAATTAAATTAAATTTAGATAATGCTTCAAAATAAATGCCAGAAAGCATTTCAAAATGGCAAAGACTTGCTTCTAGAAGGACTTTGAAGTCATTATACCTAAATGCAGGATTACAGTATATACACTGCCACTCAGTTGTTGTACAAAATATACGTGATATACTGTATATGCAACACAGCAACATAATATTGCTGTCTCGTGCAAATCTCATCAGTCAGCATCCCGACTGCGGTCATGCAAACGCAAGAAGCGGGTTACCGACTGCACTTCATCTAATGGCCACCAGTGTCAATAACAGCAATGTTCTTCTGGAGGTTATGTAAATAACCTTTGAGTGTTTTTCCCACCCGTCTGTCCTTTTACCAGGTGGTGAAGAACATCGAGTACATCGCCAACTGTTTCCGTGAGCAGAGAGCTACGTGTATCAAGGTAGCAGAGTGGAAAAAGGTTGCCAAGGTGATGGATCGGTTTTTCATGTGGATCTTTTTCGTCATGGTCTTCCTCATGAGCATTCTCATCATTGCCAAGGCATCCTGACAGCTTCTTCAACTTTTTATCAACACTAACCCTTGTTATGCCTCATTTCTACCTTAATGCAACATCAGATGAAGACTTATTTTGTCTGAAAGAAAGTCAGTATTGTCAGTATTGTGTGCGTGCGTGTGTGTGTGTGTGTGTGTGTGTGTGAATGTTTGTCTTTGTTTTGACATAAAGAAGACGAGGTCACTGCGCACAAATCATGCATTTAACCACACGCTTGCACAGAAAGCCTCTTGGTTAGTTTATGTAAGGTCTGCTTGCATGTGTCACAGTGCAGTGGAGCGGTAAGACAATCTAGGCCTTGCCTTGAACATGCATGGACTCTATTATTGATGAGCTAACAGCTATAGGCATTACATTTCTTGCCTTACATTTTAAGCAACCAGAGGATCCTGTTTTCAAGACTCAGTTACGTGTTGGGGGGGGGTGCACCAGCAGAGAAACATAAAATACTTTTGAAACAATCTAAAGGTCAGTGGCGCAGCCTACATGATGAATCACATCTGTCCTTATAGGCACTGTCACTGGTGGATTATGTAAGGTAAAACTATTGAAGCCACGTGAAGCTGACATTGGTTTACAAGCTCTCAGTACTTGAAGTAAAAAGTTGAATGTTTACTTCCTTCCTCCTTACAAAGACTTTTAACACACTAAGCAGACCGTGACAGTACCTTTTGAGGACAAAGTAATGATGTACTGTACCTTATTACTAATTTACACTTTGCTCAATGATACAACTAAAAATAAACCTTTGATACTGTGTTATTAAATATATTTTTTGCTCTCCCAGTTTGTGTTGGTTTAACTCTTATTTGGTGTGTGTGATGTACATTTCATAAAACTGTCCACTTCTTCTTTTCTCTTTTTTGCATAACATGCCACCAACATTGCACCAACATTTCATCTTCTCTACCTGAATCTTTATTATAGAGCAGTCATTGCCTGTGCCCTGTTCATGATGACAAACACAAGAATTAACAAGATTACTACAGTGTCACAAAACTCCTCAATTTGTTAGGACTGTAGAGGGCAGGCAAGTGAATAAACAGTTTATTTTATTTCAATTCTGAAAAAGAGCCTCTAGAGGGCAGATTGTGTCTAATTAGAGTTGATTCACTTAATGAACTTTTATTACCAAGTGCCCCACAGACAGTTTAACAGTGCCATAGGACATGAAAACAAAGGATAGAATCATAAATTAATGCATCAGCACCTCTTCTCTAACTTAATTTACATTTATAATCAGGTAGGCAAGCATACAAAGCATAAAGCATATAGATAGCAAAGATATGACAAATAAAGAAAAACCTGTAAAGTAAATTTTAGGAATTGGTTCTAAGGGTGCAGTTTCTTACTCCCACTGTTTTATAACACCAACAAAAATCTTACAGCAGACACAGTGAATCACTAAAATATTCATTTATACATGCTTGTGTTCTTATCATTTTTGGTAGCATGTGAGGGTACCTGCAGCCTGTTCAGGTTGCACAGGTATTCCAGCTCCACCAAGATGACTCATCTAAATGTGCTGTTGCAAGAAGGTTTGCTGTGTCTCCCAGCACAGTCCCAAGAGTGTGGAGGAGATACCAGGAGATGGGCATGACAGGATCTCCAGAAGCACAAGGAGGAACAGGAAAAGCACTGCCAGAGCCCTACAAAACGACCTCTAGTGGGCTACTCATGTTTATGTCTCTGACCAAACTGTCACACGCAGACTCCATGAATGTGTCATGAAGACTCAGCATCATTTAGTGGGACTTGTGCTCACAGCCCAGCACAGTGCAGATTACTACAGAATCATCCAGCACGCCTGGTTGGCAGTGTTATACAGACCTCCACGTGTTAGCCAGTGGTCAGACCTTATGGTGGTGCAGTGGGCCCTGGTGCAGGACAATGTGCATCCTCTTGTGGCCAGAGTGTGCAGGCAGTTCCTAAATGACAAAGGTATTAATGTCATTGACCTCGTGTTCCCCAGAACAGGATCCAACTGAGAATGCTGTGAAAAATGCACATTGTTCATCATGATTTCTTCCAGTAGGAAGGAAACATTAATAAGATGTGATAAGCAAATTGAATTTCATCCTTTTTTCTATAAATAGACGTTCCCATTTTTAGACACCGAATCCATTCCTTCATCAACTGACTAAATGTTTTTCTTTCTGCAGTATTTAAAAAGATTACATTAATAAAATAAAAATAAAACCTGAATCAATGATTAAATTAAACAATTAAGTAAAACCTTTTTTTTTTTAAAGTCTACCATCCCTCTTGTCATTGCTCTCATTCCAGTGGCACAAACATATCACTGTCAGGCTCTTATGAGATGAATTAACCTTTGCTTCCATCTAGTGGAGTTTGGGAAAAACAAAACAAAACAAAACAAACAAAAACCCCCCCAAAAAACTGCATTAGTCTACAGCTGTTCAGCATATTGCGAAAGTAACATGAAGGACAACATTTAGCTGATAATTTCCTTTCCTAGAGCTGCAGCATCAAGTCACTGCAAACAATTTTAGCCATTCTTGTGTTTCAGTCTGTTTCTCTGGTTTGCATGACTTCAGCAAGGAGAGAAGAACATCTAATTTTCTGATTGCTGGTGCCTAAATGGCAATTAAAGAAGCCCCTCTTGGACTTTGACAACACTCACACCAACTTCTTGATAAACTGCTTATATATGCACCATCAGACTGTTCCTCTCTGAGTATTCTCAGTGCAGAGACCTGCTGAGCTGAGTGCTTCAGATATACAAACTTTCTTCAGTTATCAGGAAAAAAGAGTGATAATGATGGGTGGAGTCCAGAGGGGATTTATGTGCCATATGGTCACACCCACAGTGTTGGGATTTCTATAGAGCTACAGTGTTTTGGGAGAATAGTGAGGACAAACGGCATGCCATTCAGCAACTTTGCACCTTCCTTTCTTTCTTTTTCTTTCAATTCTTTCTTTCTTTCTTGACACTAATCAGAATCTACAAGAGGTGAAGAAGCAAGTACTTCTCAGATAGGAGCAGAAGCGAGGAAGAGAGGTGAAACTAATAAGCATTTCTTAGTGATGGACATCCATGGAAGAGACAGCTATGAAATATTGTATGATAGATGGCTGCAGCAATCTGGCTAAGCTGCTGGCTACAAGTGGTGGGAAGTACTCCAGTGGCAAAGAATAGGTGTTGGAGCTCCTTTTGCTTGGTGGATATCATGATGCAAGACAATAAAAAAAGCTAACACTCAGAAAATTTCCAGAAAACACACAAAGATGTGGTTCATCAGCTGCAGAAGAAGTGGCTGTTGAATGAGAAGGAGGAGCAACAGAACATAATAAATGAGTGCTATGAAAGAAATCTAGAGACGGTTCAGCAAAAATCAGGGCAGAGGGAGATGAATGAGCTCAAGAAAAAACAGGTGCTTGAGATATAGAAGAAGGAGAGAAGGAAAATAACAGAAAGAAGAAAGTACAAGAATTGTAGATGACTGAAATTCTGGCTAAGACTTGAAAAACTTGACAGGTAAGACCTCACAGAGTTACTTGTAATGTTACTTGTAACATTACAAGTAACTTGTAATGTTACTTGTAACTTGTTGTAATGCACAAATTTCCCCGTCGTGGGATCATTAAAGTTTTATCTTATCTTATCTTATCTTACTTGGAAGGAGAAAGCAAGATCAATGGAGGAGAAGGTCTAAAAGGATTAAAGTAAAAAACAACACAGAAAGAGAACGTCAACAAATGCAGACAGTTGGACTGACTTACCCAGAGTTTACAAGAGCAGAGGAGGAAGAAGGTTGAGAGGAAAAAAACAAATGGACAAGGAGTCTTACATCAGAGGAAGGAGAATCACAAAGAAAGGGACATGCAGAGGGTGGAGAAACTGAGAACCGAGGCCTTCAAGGAAGGAGTAAAACCCAAAATAAAGTCTGAGCAACAAAAAGTGAGTACGAAAAGCCTCAAGCGACGACTGCAGGACAACCTGTGAAGAGAAAGAGAAAAGTGCGACAAGAAAATCCCAGTGATGAAAAAGCAGTGTGACAAGAAGTGTTAGGATCTCTGTAGAGAGATGGCACAGGGACAGTTGTGAATGACAAGAGATGAGACTGAATGCAGCTTTGAAGAGTGCTGGAACTCACCGTTGTGCACAATAACAGCACAAACATTTTGTATTGATCTTATTATAAATCTTTTCCATTCAAGTGTTTGCTGGGACCATAATTACGCATCACAGTTGCACATCTAATATGCTGCAACCTTTAAACTGTTTTATTCGATTCTACCATTAGCTCTGAAAGGGAGTTAATGCCCATGTGAAAACAATTTCATTTCAACAAAGGGATGTAATTCCTTTGTATGTCTTAAACTGCCAAAAACAAAAACAAAATCAGCAATAATGGACATAATCTGATGATCGTCTCCACGCCCTCTGCTTTGTGCTGCTATCTCTGTCTGCATCATCTAAACCTTTTATTCAAACAAAATCCTGTTGCCATTAATAAAGAGCAAATATTGCCTGAGTGCTATTTCAGCATTATTACGGATGCTGTGACTTCAACTGTGCCATCTGCTTCTGTTCCTAGCCAAAAAGTCTGCTTTTATCCACTGCCCTGTGTGTGTCTGTGTTTGAGCACACTTGTATTACTCATGTTGTGGGAACATATTTGTTTACACAGTCATGGTCTAACTCTATTTTGGAGACAAAATAAAATTACAATAACTTAACTTCTATAATGTCAAATGAACTCTTGTTTTTTTGTCTTCGGTTCAGTACTTACCTGAAAGTAAGTAAAGTACTAGTTTGAGTTTGGGTTCGATTAAGTCTCCAGAAAATAAGTCAAAGTCAAAGGTCCTCTGAAGAAATGTGTGTGTGTGTGTGTGTGTGTGTGTGGTTGTGTGTGAGAGAGAGAGTGCTGTGGGAAGCGAGGATAATAAATCACACTTCCTGTAAGTAATACAGGAAGCAGTATTACTTCCTGTAAGCAATATTGCTTACAGGAAGCAGGTAACACATAACAGTGCAACACAATTACAACACAATATGTCCAAAGTAAAACTAAATATCAGTAAATGCAGTTTGCAAACAAGAGATAATACATTACTGTGTGATGTTGTTAGTTTTTTAAAATCTACAGATTCAGGCTTCACAATTATTACCAGCCCAGTGTCTGCATTTGTTTGCTGAGCATGTATAGTATATGTGTACAATACAGCACAATCTTTCAGCTGAAAACAATGCCATTGCACTGACTGGCTAGCAAAGCATTAAAATGATGCTAGTGTGTCCACTGGTCCACACATAAAAGAGGTAAGAAACAGGAGTGCAGCATTCAATGAAAAGCATGCAGAGCCTTAAGAAAACCATCATGACTCACCAGTCTGAGATCTTCAGTGTTCACAAGATAGTCAAGATGCCCTATCCATCTCTTGCTAAAGGTCTGAAGTGCCTGGTCACATAGATTTAGATTGATAAAGGTGGGAAAAAACCTACAGTGTAATCCCAGGACTCTGCACAATGAGCCAGCTGGAATCAGAGGCACTAGTAGAAGAATCTGCACTAAAAATTTCACTTTTGTAGTTGGTGTAGTAATTTCTTTGAGTCCTAACTATTGTGCCTTGTATGTGCATGGCAATTTTATTGATGTTCATAACTTAGCAGATGTATCAGAATGGAAGGCTGGCTGCATAAATGATGGCCAGTTAACTGAAGTTGCCTTGGTCCAAATATTTAGAGACCCTTTCATATTTGATAATAAACTGGTGCAGTTGCACACCCACTGGTAACACTGGTGTTAGCTGCGTGCGCTGCACATACTCTCTTGAACACTGGAACATGAAACAAAAAGTTACAAGCAGCCCAACAAACTGAAACTGTTATACTCTTTGTAGGAAGGAAGTAATCAGCATTCACAGTGTGTTAAAGTCATGGAGCAAGCTTCAGCTGTGGTTTGGGATGAAGCAGGAATACATACTGTTGGATATAGATGGCCAGCACTTTGGTTGGCCTTCTCTACGTGGTTGCTTATTTACAAGAGGTGTGGTTTAGAACAAAGAAACATTCAATTTTGAAATTAAATATAATCATGTTAGATCAGTAGTTTGGATTCTTATAGCTTTTTATGCCATAATTAATTGTCAAATTGCACTCAAAGTGCAGACTCGCAGAATGAAGTATAGTGAGTTTGTTTGCAGTGATGAAACAGCAAAAAAGAAATTATGCGCACACACAAAACACACACACACACACACACACACACACACACACACACACACACACACACACACACACACACACACACACACACACACACACACACACACACACAGAGGAAAACTGAGTGAGTCAGCTAGGAGGACTGGAGGACAATGACATTTTTAATTGTGGCTGTTTTCTTACTGAATCTTATTTTGTGTTGGTTTTATTGTCACTGTCTTGTGCTGTAGGCATTAAAAAAGTGTAGGGAAGAGTTGTTTCTATCTGTCACTATTGAGCCTATCTGGTATAAAGATCTGGGACACCAATGCAGAATCATTACCCTCCCAGGTATGAAAAGCTTGTCCAACAGGACTAAATTATTTTACTATAAAATAAACCAATAAACTAGTAAAACTGCTAAAATCTATTATATAACCTTTAAGTTACCAGGTCAGCCTCTTTTAAACTTAACATATTAAGTGAAAGGGCTCAGTTTTAATGAGGAATCTTACACAAGTCATTAATACAGCTTTACTGAACTGATTAACTCCCTCACACGCTTACTCAACGAGCTATGATTAGCCCACCTTGTGCTACTTAAAGGACAGGGCACCAGAAAGCAGATATACAAACTTAGCAGTAAGCCAGAAACATAGTAGAGCATCCAACAGGTAACAGATGATATATTTAGCTCTGTGTTTGGTGGAGTCCCATCCAGTGTGTGTGAGTTTTTGATAGTTTGGAGGCAAAACGAGCGCTAAATATGATTTCTAATAGCTTGACTCAAGTCTGAGACATCCCCAAATCTCAAAACATAGATGTTCAGTTTTTAAAATAATGTCATGACATGACATAGTTCACATATTTCAAATTTTAAAAAATTGTTAAAAGAATTTCATCAGCATTTTTGCCTTTTTTGACAGGGAACAGTCGTGGCTGTCCAGCAAAACCTGGATCATATGCAACAATGTCCCAGTTACCTATTTGAGATTCATTTAACGCAGTTTAACATATCTGAAGTCTTTGCTTTGATTCTAGCTCCAGACATTTGTTACACATGATTTCCTTAATTATCATTTGATTGTGATTAAAGACACCATAAGTTGATGTCTGATCCAATGGTTTCATCTATCAGTGGGAGTTCCAGGTCGGCCGCTTTGACGGGACTGTAATGGGGAATCATCTCTGGATAGCTCGCTATGTCTTCACTATGTCTGGGAAGATTTTGGAGATGTTCCTCCCAGGATACCAACCCCCATCAAAGGAAACACATCAGCCACATCAGGCTGCCACACTGATTTTAGCACTAAAGAAATGAGAAGTGAAGGGGGACTTCAGTAAGTTTAGGCCACTGAATGGCACATAGACAGAGAGACATTCAGACACGTGCACACACTCCTATTCTTCTCATGCATCCTGTGACTGTTTGAACATATGGAAATATGGAAATATTCAGTTTTTAATTAAAAATAGATTGAAAACGCTACCAAAATCCTCAGAAAATGTCCCTCCGAGCACCTCCGTTTCTACAGGTCACATGGCGGTGCTGTTAACATGATTCGCCTCACCAGTCAGTGCTCTGCCTCCAGTTTCCATGACTTCTCCACTGCCACAGCCTGTTGTAATGTTAGTATTTGCATCCCTGGGGCATGTGAGTTGGAATTGCTGTGGATCCTTTGAAGACAGACGTCCTGCAGCCAACTGTGACCCCTACAGTGGGATGAGGGGCTTGGTTGAAACATGTCTGCCAGGAGTCACTGAGAAACAAGGTGATGATGCTGAGGAGAACATGGCTTCCTGAGAGGAGAAAAAAACACACCCAGTACACCACAGGGCAAAACAGAAAATACGGTCTTATTAATATTAAAATCTACCATATGTTACGGGCCCCAGGGATGGTGCCACCATAACAAAAATGAAATCCCTGCAAATACAGGTAACATTCAGGAGCAATGAAGACGCAGTGCACTCGGTTTGCCTTCCAGATTGCATCTGTTTAGCGGGCGGAAATTCACCCCCCTAAAGCAACCGGGGTGCATCTTCCCTGGAATCAACAGTTCCACCTGAGGTGTTGCTCCAATTTTACTGTCCTTCTGTATAGTCCATGTTGCCCAATAAATCAGCACAAATATTGGTCATGTTTCCCAAAAATATTTTGAGTCTTTGTCGCTGGAAATCACAGGTAAGCAAATTAAATAAATGAAATTAACAGATTAACACAAAAGTGGCCATACATTTTGGGTGTGCCACACGCTCCCCAACAAACAAAAGTGGCTCCTGACACTTGCTGTTAATAGTCCAAATTCCTTTTACCTCTTGAACCAGGTTTCAACTCCTATATGATACATATAAACACACATTACAAATTTATAACAGTATCGCATGAACAAAACCTGTCAGATGTCTTTCTCGACCTTAACAACAGTGGATACAATGATTAATTGGTGAGTAGGTGACAGGTATGGTGTGAGTGGGTTGGACTGAATACCAGTAAGATTGTGGGTACTGGCACATGTGAAATATCGGCTGTACTCCTATGGAGCCAACAACCAAACGTGGCTGATAAGTTGGCTGACCAAGGGAAGAGTAGGTCAGCATCTGGCCAGGTCGCCTCTCCCTTGTAGATCTCCTTGGCTGAGGCTGGAAGTCTGGTTGACACTCTTGAGTATTTCCCCTTGAGTTGTTTGTCTGAAGCACCTGCTGTGCTTCGTCAAGTTGGGGCTCCTCAGCAGAGAGCAAAATCTCATTTTCCTTCTCTTGCTCTATCTCTCCTACGTTCACGCTTTCAGACTCAGATTCCACAGGGGTGTGCTCCTCCAATAGATCTCCAGGTGTCTCAATGGTACTCTGTAGCCTGCTTGTGGTATCCTGCCCATACATGTCCAAATTGGCCTGCACTTGTTCTCTTGGTACCCGTAGCCAGTAACGGGGTGCCTCCCCATCCATCTCGGAATCACTTGTGTCACTGTTCTGTCTTTGTTCGACAGTTTCCAGGGGTGGATTTGACCTTCCTTTCCTCTTTTGAGGCTTATCAAGCATGGCAGACTCAGTTAGGTCTATTGGCAGATCATTAACTTGGAGTAACAAGTTTCTATGGAGGGTACGAGTGGGGTGACCCTTCTTCTCAGGACTGACTTTATAGACTGGGTTATCCCCAACCTGCTCCCTGACAATGTAAATGGCTTTCTCCCAGTATGGTTTCAGTTTGCATGGACCTCCCCTTTCTGAAAGGTTGCGAACAAGAACCCTGTCCCCGGGCTGCAGAGTCACACCTCTGTTCCGTTTGTCATAATAGCGCTTTCCTTTTGCACTTGAATGTTGGCTGTTAGTGCTGGCTATCTTGTATGCCTCAATCATTTTCTCTTTCCATCTTTTTGCATATTCACTTTGAGTGCATGTCTCATCCTCAGTTACCAATCCAAAGAGAACGTCAATAGGCAGACGTGGATGGCGGCCATACAGAAGGTAATATGGAGAGAACCCTGTTGACTCATGTTTGGTGCAGTTATATGCATGAACGACGTAAGCCAGGTGATCTTTCCAGTTTTCTCTCTCTTTCTCACCCAGTGTCCTGAGCATCTGTAGCAGAGTTCGATTGAATCTTTCTGCGGGGTTGCCCTGAGGATGGTATGGGGAAGTTCTGGAATGATTTACACCAGACAGCTGTCTGAGTGTCTTGAACAACTCATTCTCGAACTCCCGGCCCTGATCATGATGGAGCTTAGCTGGGTACCCAAATCGCAGGATGAAATCACTGAAGATTCGGTCTGCAGCTGTCTTTCCAGCCTTGTTTCTGGTGGGATACGCCTGTGCAAATCTGGTGAAGTGGTCGACTACAACCAATATGTATTCGTACCCACCTCGGCTGGTCTCAAGGTGCAGGAAGTCAATGCACACCAGCTCTAGGGGTGAGCTTGATGTAAGGCTTCCCATGGGTGCTTTGTCAGGCAATGCTGGCTTTTTTTGCTTTATGCAGCGACATCTTCTGGTGATGTATTCCTCAACCTCTCTTTTCATAAAAGGCCAATAAAAGCGGTCTCTTACTAGGCCAAGGACTCTTTCCACCCCAACATGTCCCATACTGTCATGCAGGTGTGAGAGGATAGTTGGCTTGTAGATGGCAGGCAGGACAAACTGTCGTCGCCCGGGAGTCTTCCTATAAAGAAGGCCGTCCTCCACCTGCAACCTGCTCCATTCCCGTGTCAGTTTTCTTGTGGGCTTGTCAAGTGTCCTACGTACCTCATCAGTTAGTTCTCTGTTTTTCTCCTTTAACTCTAAGATTTTACCTATTACAGGATCTTTATGCTGTTCCTTTGCAAGTTCTTTGTGACTGATTACTGAAAGTGGCTCTATGTTTGAGTGTATTTGTTTTTGTGACGTGATATTGAGGGCTGCTACCCAAGCTACATCCCCTTGTTTGGCTGTCCTAGTTCCCTCCCAAGTGGCACACACTACTTCTTCTGATAGTCTTTCTGAGCACTGATCCATAAGGACATTGATATCAAGTGGACAGCGAGAAAGGGTGTCTGCATCAATGTTCTGTTTGCCGGGCCGATACCTAATTTCAAAGTGGAAATCAGCAAGCTGCCCCACCCAGCGATGTCCCACGGCATTGAGCTTGGCCGTACTCATAACGTAAGTGAGGGGGTTGTTATCTGTGAATACAATGAAGTGGGGTGCATAGTACAAGTAATCTACAAACTTGTCACATATGGCCCACTTCAAGGCCAAGAACTCCAGTTTCCCACTGTGGAGGTGGTAATTCTGTTCAGCTGGAGTCAGGGTACGGGACCCATAACCTATCACCCTCATCTTACCATCCTGGTTTTGGTATAGTACTGCCCCGAGGCCCTGTTGAGAGGCATCTGTGTGCAGTATGAACGGGTGGTCAAAGTCTGGGTAGGCCAGCACCGGTGGGTTTGTTAGAATATCTATGAGGTGCTCCAGAACCTCTTGGTGCTGGTCATCCCATTCTACTAAAGTCCGTGAAGGAAGCTGAGGCCCCTTCATTTTCCCTCTTTTTGGCTTGGTCAGCGGTGGACTAGGTTTTGTCTGGAGTAGTCCATAGAGTGGCCTGGCTATACGGGAAAAGTCCTGTACATAAGCGCGGTAATAACTCAGAAAACCCAGCAGTCGCCTGACATCACCTACTGTTTGTGGGGTTTTCTGCTTCAGTGCCTGTACAGCTTCAAGATCTTTTGGGTCTACCCTCACCCCATCTGCAGACACCAGGCGGCCAACATACCTGACCGCCTTGCGGAGTAGCTCACATTTCTCAGGCCTGAGTTTAACCCCATGTTGTTTCAGAGCTTGGAGTACACGCCGCAGGACCTCAACATGCTCCTCAAAAGACCTGGAGAAACAGAGTACATCATCCAAATACGGGATGCAACACTCATCTCTGAGTGTATCCAGCATTTCCTCCATACTTCTTTGGAAGGCTGCTGGCGCGTTAGACAGGCCAAAAGGGATCCTAACCCATTCATACAAACCCCATGGGGTTGTGAATGCAGTCAGATGTCTGGACCCCTCAGCGATGAAGCCCTGGTGGTAAGCTTTGCCCTGGTCTAAGATGGAAAACCATCTATAGCCCCCCAGTGAGTCAATCAGGTCCTGGATGCGGGGAAGAGGGTGCCGATCTGGCACAGTCTTTTTGTTGAGGAGCCTGTAATCAATGCAGAGGCGCAATGATCCATCTTTCTTCCTCACACAAACAATAGGTGCAGCATATGGTGAGTGTGATTTAATAATCCAGCCTTTCACCAGCAGCTCCTGGATATACTCTTTGACTTCCCTATACAATGGCTTTGGGATTGATGCATAAGCCTTTTGGACAGGGGTTTCGTCTCTGAGTCTAACTGACATCTGGAGAGAGGGAATACAGCCAATGTCACTGCTGTCCCGAGCAAATACAGTTGACTCCTCATAAAGTACTTTCTCAACTATTTCTCGTTGGTCTGAACTGAGGTGACTGAGGTCAACCGGTGGTTGCCACAGGTCATTAGGGGGAGTGCTAGGGGAAGCAACATTAACTTCAGCCGTTACTACACCGGCTGGTGATGGCCTCCCACATTGCACATTCTGCTTGCCTAGTTCGAGAATCTTGACTACATGCTGGATGGAGCCAAGTTGAGACCTTTTTGGCAGGATGATTTCCTGCTTAGTGTGGTTAGAGATTGGTACTTTAACAAATGGTTGCCGGCTATCACTGATTTCTAGTAGACCCTCTCCAACACTAAGCTGTTCGAGGATGGAACTCTCTTCCGGTGGTTCATACAGGACCACAGGATTGGAAATATCAAAGGTAGGTGGTACTTTACATCGCACACGCACCGTTTTACCAGGTGGGAGATTGATATTTTCCCTACCTACTCGAATGGCAGCCATACTGTAATTTGGCTCTTTCTGAACACTGATGAAGTTGACCATGGCCCTAGCCTGCTCTTCCTCTACTCCTAGGGCTTTGCTGAGGAGGCTAAGGATCATAGTTTGTGCGTCTGCATCAGTTTGCTGGTTATTTACCATCCCCTGGAGAACATTGGCTCCCAGTAGTGGCTGGGGAAGCGGGATCTGGCTAACAAGGAAGGGGACTTCCATTGTGAGGTTGGGGTCAACATTCCCTGGGAGATTGACTGCTAGCTCCACCCACCCATCATATGGGATGGACTGGCCATTTGCTGCACACAAGTCAAAGCGTTCCCCAGGCTCCAGGAGCTCTTGTAGAGGCCTTACTGCATTTTGAGGGATGAATGCCTCCTTCCAGGCTCTATCAATGATGCTTACTTGTGAACCAGTATCAAATAGTACTGAGACAGCAAAGCCATTGAGAAAACAATTAATCAGACTCTTTCTACCAATTAGTGGCACTGTGCGCACTGTACTGTTACTAGCAGCTTGTGTCTTAAGAGGGCATGAATGTCTTGTTTTTTTGCTATGTTTCTTTCCATTCCGATGTCTCTGTTTGTGGGTGGCCATTACTGAGCGGGACTGAGACTGTGGAATGGCCTCTGTCTGTCCCTCAACAGAGACCGACTCCCGTTTCCCGACTGTTTGGGTCTTTTCAGACAGCCAACTGCTCTATGCCCAGGGTCCCCACACAAAAAACAGTGGTTACAGTTCTCTGAGCCTTGCTGCATGCAGTTGGTGCAGCTGAATATTTTACCTCTCCTCACAAAAGAGGGCTGACTTGGTGGAGGAGTGGGTGCTTGGTGAGCAAGAGGCTGGGTGGTATGCAACTTGTCTTGGTCTGCTGTTTGGGTAGGTACAGCTTTTGAGTGGGTTGCTGTCTGTTGGCCCATTAGAGTTGCGACCATGTTAGCTAAAGCCTCTACTTGTACACTGAGCTGCTGTATCATCTCACTACCACCCTGGTCTACGGTCCCCTCTCTTTCTTCCACTTGGATACTGTGTGCATGTGTTGTTTTTTGACGGGGAGCATGGCCTAGCCTACGCTGATGTTCATTTTCATCACTCATCATTTTTGTAACCTGGCTGAGAATCTCCTCATCGGTGACTTCGCTGTTTGAGAGAAGCGGTCTCAGCTGTTGTCTGATGTCAGTGTGCTTTGCGCACAAACCCTGATAGATGCTGTGAAGAAATACTCCCTGAATAGTCCTGCGGTCATAGCGAATGTCTGTACTGGCCTGTTTTGACTGGAAAAGGATCTTCTGTTTGAGCCCAATCATACGGTACAGAAACTGTTGGGGGGTTTCTTGGTCATTCTGTTTTGCACACATTAGTTCTTGGAACAATTCAGTACTGGCCTTTTCGCCCAAGTGTGATCGGAGGAAGCTCTTGATTTCACTGATGGTGATTTCCTCTTTGTTGATGAGCATGTCCTTGAAGACACCTGGCTTCACTATCCTCAGTACACCTCGGATTACCTCAGCATCTGTAAAACCCTCTCTGATTCCTTCATCAATCTGTTTGCACATGCTGCTGTAAGTTATGTCAGAGTTGTGGTCCCCAATCTGTCCACCGTGTACCTTAAATTCCCTCCGCTGGAGGTAAGAGAGGTCCTTTATGGAAACCATCCTCTCACTGGCTACATGTGATGGAGTATGACATAATGTAGCACGTGATGCTGTGTCATGTGTACTGTGCACCTCACTGGGTTGTGGGTTACTCCAAGTTCCAAACTGCTGTGGCTGCTTACCCAGCTCACCTCGTGTGATTCTAGCCTGGGTTAAGCTTTGATTGGTGTTGGGTGTCTGTGCACCAAAGTCAGTGTGCTGTAGAGCATCAGTAACTGGTGGTGACTGATGGGAGGCAGCATGTGTGAGTGTGGTGCACTCTACTGTCTTAGCGGGTACATTAACATTGTCCTGTGACTGTGCAACCTTATGCACTATGTTAAGCAAATCACGATTTTCAATTATGCTGCACAACATATCATTTAACGCTAGCAGCTGACTCATTCCTTCATCTTCAGATTGTAACAAGGCATCAGACTGCATATATTTAATAATGCATTCCACACAACCTTCTTCATCAGTGGGTTCTAACTCATCACCTGGATAGTCAGTTGCAATGTCTCTTGCTAGCTGGTAGGCTTCCCCACCTGAAAGCTTATACAGGTTCTTTTTGATGCTCCAAACCAGCTCCTTGCGTGCTGTTGACATGATGTGCTTCCACTGGTGAGACACAGCAGTGCAGTTCCCTTGGCAGAACGAAGATCCTCGCCTGAATCTTGGCTTCCCCTCACGGACACTCACCAGCTGTCGTCTTGGCTACAGCAACGTCACCTCGCGTTGGCCTGATGGTTCTGATATCTCTGGACCCTCTTCCGTCGACGAGTCTATTGGAAGTGGATCCCGGACGAGCCCCCACAATTTGTTACGGGCCCCAGGGATGGTGCCACCATAACAAAAATGAAATCCCTGCAAATACAGGTAACATTCAGAAGCAATGAAGACGCAGTGCACTCGGTTTGCCTTCCAGATTGCATCTGTTTAGCGGGCGGAAATTCACCCCCCTAAAGCAACCGGGGTGCATCTTCCCTGGAATCAACAGTTCCACCTGAGGTGTTGCTCCAATTTTACTGTCCTTCTGTATAGTCCATGTTGCCCAATAAATCAGCACAAATATTGGTCATGTTTCCCAAAAATATTTTGAGTCTTTGTCGCTGGAAATCACAGGTAAGCAAATTAAATAAATGAAACTAACAGATTAACACAAAAGTGGCCATACATTTTGGGTGTGCCACACATATCACCATCATATGAAGTCTCAGCAAGCAGTCAGTTATCTTAGTATGAAGACTGGAAATGTGACAAATTGTATTTTGTATGTATCAAGTGAATAAGCAATATTAGAGCTGTCTCTCCTGGTCAGTCAAAGCATGTTTTCGAGCAGAATGTTAAACTATTAATTTAAACTTGCAGATTGTTTGGTGAACATAATTCTGTTAATTACAATGAAATTCTAATAAGTCTGATAATTTGATACTGCAGTGATTTTACTGTGTTCTTGACCAAGGCATGGGCTTACAGAAATTATATGAAAGTAATGATTCTCTGGTAAAACATTAGAATGAGACTAAGAACTCTAATGTTTGGGTGATTAGGGCAAAAATAATCTTTGAAACCCCCCCCCCCCCTCTAAATTCTATTTAAATATCTGACTGACTTCACTCTTTTGAATGAATGCAAATATTATAGAGAGAAACCGGGTGATATGAAGAGATCTGTTAAGATAATAAGCAGGAGTGCGACATTCAATGAAAAGCCAAATCTGAAGAAAATCTTAATTTCTTTCCTGTCTGAGAGCTTTCTGATAAAATGAGTGGTCACATACTTATATTTAGATGGATCAGTTCATCAGGACGCTGCACAATGAGCCATGACTTTTTTGCAGTCTCTTGTAATCTTAGTGTTCAGCATCCCAGGCCATATGAGTGTGAATGACTGTGGATATTTTGTCGCCAACTGTGACCCTACAGTGGGATGAGGTGCTTGGTTGAAGCATGTCTGTCTGAGTCACTGAGAAAGAAGGTGATGATACCGAGGAGAGCGTGGCTCCCTGAGAGCATAGAAAAGACATCCAGCACACCGTGATACATGAATATTACAGACACTGCATGTGTCTGAGGGAAAAAAATGAACTAGTGTTTCAGTTCAAATGCGCGAAACAAAATATAATAAAAATGAATCTATATAGGGAAAACTGCGAATTAATAAAATATGTAATTTAAAGCAAACACTTTGTCTTAATAAATCAGCATTTCTGGCCGTAATCTCTGTGAACTGGGAAATGTGTATAAAGGAAAGTCTTTTGTATGTTTGTGTTGAATCCTCACGTTTATATTTTTCGTTTTGTTGCAGCAACATTTCCACTGATGTTAAGTGTATTGAGATTAAGAAAAAGAAAGAGCCCAAAGCGTCGGGGCAAGGGATTAATCTAAAATAGTAAGGCAGAATGAAACTATTCACAGAGAAAATTAAAAATGGCTCGACATGATTTCTGCTTTTCTCAGGTGGCAAACTTCTCTCAGCTCTGCGCGTCTGGGAGCTGTGTTGTCAGCAGTGAGTACCAGCTGGTGGTGCATGAGGTCCCCAGTCAGTCTGCTGTGCGCTCAGAGCAGAAGCTCAGATCAGTCCGAGTGGAGCAGGACACGCAGTCGCCACTGTGGGCGACCATTAAGCCTCGTTTTCTGCTAGTGGCGCGGATTCTTGCACACATGTGCCCGAGCGCGCGACGAGGCAATGAATAACACAACCGGCTTGGCGCTGGTAGGAGGTGGCAGCCGGGAAGGGTTACCGGCGCACCGCGTGTTAACGGGCTGTGTTCTGGCGCTGCTTATCATTTGGACGCTTTTAGGTAACTTCACGGTGTGCGCAGCCGTTTATCGCTACCGGCACCTGCGCGCAAAAGTAACCAACATCTTCATCGTGTCACTGGCTCTGTCGGATCTTCTGGTGGCCCTGCTGGTAATGCCATGGAAAGCAGTGGCCGAAGTGGCCGGTTTCTGGCCGTTTGGGGGCTTCTGTAAAACCTGGCTGGCCTGCGACATCATGTGTTCAACGGCGTCCATCCTTAACTTGTGCGTCATTAGTGTGGACCGATACTGGGCCATCTCCAACCCGTTTCGCTATGAAAGGAGTATGACTAGAAGAGTGGCATCCGTTATCATCGGTGTGACCTGGACAGTTTCTGTGGTCATCTCTTTCGTTCCCGTGCAGCTAAACTGGCACCGGGCGGAGATCGGTGACCCGACCGGAGAGGGTTTGGCGCACCATGGAGACAATATTGATGATGGGAGTTGTGACTCCAGCCTCAGCCGCACGTACGCCATCTCCTCCTCCCTCATCAGCTTCTACATCCCCGTTGTGATCATGATAGTGACATACACACGCATCTACCGGATAGCCCAAATGCAGATCCGCATGATATTATCCTTGGAGCGGGCTGCGGAGCACGCGCAGAGTTGCCGCTCGGAGGTTCCTGAACTAATTTCGCACCTGTGTACAGAAATGAGCACCCACTCGTCTCAGTCTCATATCAGTCTTGATCCGGATTGCCAGCCCTCTAATCAGTCGCATTGCGAGCTCAAAGTCTCCATCAGAAAAGAGACAAAAGTGCTCAAAACTCTGAGCATCATAATGGGTGTGTTCGTCTGCTGCTGGTTGCCTTTCTTTATCCTGAACTGCGCTCTGCCGTTCTGTCCCGGACCCGGAGCTCCGGCGGCTCAGCGTGGCCCTTACTGCGTTAGTGAAAAAACTTTCGATGTCTTTGTGTGGATCGGCTGGAGCAATTCGTCTCTCAACCCGGTCATATATGCGTTCAACGCGGACTTCAGAGACGCTTTCCTGCGCCTGTTGCGCTGCCGCAGACGCGGCTTTTTGGCCGCGGTGAGCGCAGCGGTGGAGACGATTATGGCGAGTAACCAGGCTGGAAACACGAAGCGAGAAAGCCCGATGAAGGTGAGGCTGGACGTCTCCTGTGCGACGAACACCAGAGAAAGTGAGGACAGCGGGAACACCACGGTGACTGTGTTTTATCACAGAGGGACGAGGTCGGAACAAGTCACTGACACCGAGGAAAGGAACTACAAAGACAGGCTGACGCACATTCCCATATGAGTGGGATAAATTGAAGGTCAAGGGGTAGGGCAAAAATAAGGGGACCAGACTGAACCCCGGATGTAGAGGGGCAGGAAGAATGAAGCACACTGAATTTTTCACACTAGGGAGGTCCCAAGCATCCATAAAATGACAACCCTACCTTACTATTAAACTACATCAGGATGTCTTCTAGTGTCTGGGATGAGGGCGAGTGTTTGGATAAATGTGGGTGGTGCTGTTTGTTTCTATGTGTGTATAGGCATGAGCTTTATTTTTGGTGATCGGTACCCAACAAAGTCTTTGGGTTTAAAGTACTCTGAAGTAAGATTTTAAAACTAGCAGCTTGAGTTAAGTGGAGAAATTTTGATCTTATAATATAAAGGAAAGATAATGTAATTTCACTGTAGCAATAAAGCAGACACCTGTAGATGGCCAAATGCTTGAATCAAGCTGAGGGAGGTGAAGTTTATTCTCTCCCTCACCTCCAGCTTTCAGATCAGAGTAGATGTTTTACATGGATGGGTGGATTAACAGAAAAATTTACTCAGTAGGACAGAGGTTTTGCAGCGTGGCCATTCAAAAGGCAAATAACTGGCCTTCCTCTTGCTCTCTTCCCCCAGCGTGGAGAGCGATTTACCAGAGGTCAGGATTTCTGTGACTCTCTAGAAATGGGATTATGTAAGTAACTCACATTAGCACCCGTCAGCTGTGCATCTTGGTGGATGCACAGTGCACTCTGTCCCCCCCCCCCACCCTTTTTCCCCTGAAAGAAACAATCATGAATTATTTGTAGTGGTTGTTCCTGTGAAAGATGTCCTGACCAGCAAGAACACAGAAGCTTTTATGGTGACAACTTCTGAAAACACAAGATGTGATTCTGTGCAGTGAGGCTGATGCAGAAATGGCCACGACAAGAGTAGAGGTATGCAGGCTCATGGCCTGCTCTCTGATGAACTTTCTTCATAGTAACATCTGTTCATTTTAATTTCATGGGACTTCCTTGTTGGTGTTAAATATGAACGTGTCTGTTGTGACCTGAAAGAACCACCAAGCCTTAATGGAACCAACAAGAAAAATGATTTCCTCCTGAGCTACAGTTTATTTTATTAGGTAGCTTACTATATAAAGAATTAGTCAGAGTTTTATTTCTTGTCAAGAGATTATTGATGCCATTTACATGTTAATGTAAAAACTGTAACATAAACTAGCAGCTGGATAGCTTAGCATGGCATAAAGAAGTAGGAAAATCTGCCAAGCAGCACCCCCGCACATATTTGAAAGTTTACAATTTGTAACACACATACAGACACACACAATCCTGTAAACAAAAAATATTTTTTCCCACTTTTTTTTTTTAAATTGTAAGGTCTAAACAAAGCTGTTTTACTTATTTTCAGTCACCACTCACCTGCCACTTCAATAGGTATACTTACTGACCCACTTGCTAACGCAAACATCTAATCAGCCAATCACATGGCAGCAACTCGGTGCATTTAGGCATGTAGACATGGCCACGAGGACTTGCTGAAGTTCAAACCTAGCATTAGAATAAGGAAGAAAGGTGATTCAAGTGACTTTGAACATGAAATGGTTCTTGGTGCAAGATGGGCTGCTATAAGCATTTCAGATTTTTCTGCACAACCATTTCCAGGGTTTACGAATAATGGTCCAAAAAAGAGAGAAAATATCCAGAGCTCAGCAGTTCCCTGGATGAAAATGCTTTGTTGATGTCAGAAGTAAGAGGAAAATGGCTAGACGGCTTTGAGCTGATAGGAAGGCAACAGTAACTCAAATCGTTCCAACTAAGGTACGCAGAAGAGCATCTCTGAACGCACAATATGTTAAATCTTGAAGCAGAAGCAGAAGACCACAGTGGGCGCCACTCCAGTCAGCTAAGAACAGGAAATGGTTCACAAATTCACACAGGCTCAACAAAATTGGACAATAGAAGATTGTAAAAATGTGTTCCAGCCTGATTAGTCTCGATTTCTGCAACAACATTTGGATAGTAGAGAAAGATAATATAATTTTACTTTAGAAATAAAGCAGACACCTGTAGATGGCCAAATGTTTGAATCAAGCTAAGGGAGGTGAAGTTTATTCTCTCCCTCACCTCCAGCTTTCAGCTCAGAGTAGATGTTTTACTTGGATGGGTGGATTATTTTGGTATAAACAACATGAAAGCATGGATCCATCATTTGTGCAACAGAATAAGGCACAATGTAACAAAATTCAAATAATATCAAACTGGTTTCTTGAACATTACAATGAATTCATTGTACTCAAATGACCCCCACAATCACCAGATCTCAATCCAATAGAGCATCTTTGGGATGCGTTGGAACGGGAGATTCACACACCCGTATGGATGTGCAGCTGACAAAGCAGCAGCCACTATGTGATGCTATCATCTCAATATAGACCAAAATCTCAGCACCTTGTTGAATCTAGACCATGAAGAATTAAGGCAGTTTTGAAGGCAAAAGTGGGTCCAACCTAGTCCTAGCAAGTGGTACCTGAAGAAGTGGCTGGTGAGTGTAAGATAAACTGAGACTCTCGCTCCCAGAGAATCACCTTATAGGTCACTCCTGGAAACTCAGAAAATTGAGCTTTTTTTTCCCCTTTTGTTTAAAGTCATAAAAAGCTATATTAAGGTCTTCTTGGATGGGCTCCAGATAAATCCATTAAAAGTGCTCCAAAAGGCATCAACACCACTAACATGGGTGAGAGGTCCAGTTCAGTGACAAGAATTGGTCTAACAGACAGTTATTGCAACACCTTCCTCTGTACAGCACACCTTTCAGTGAAACCGGTCACACCCCAAACTTTAAACCTTAAAAGCCAAACAGGCAAGTTATAAAATAGTTATAAAAGTTTACTTGAGTTATGAATTCAACCCTTTCATGCTGTTATTATGCAGGGAATATTTGCTATATAGGAGTTTGCTGTTTTTGTAACAGGCTATAAGCGTTTGGTCCAAGGACATATGCACTTAAAAAATTTGTTTCATTTGTATTTTGAATCTGCTGACCTGTGGTAAAACTGACAAATCAGCTGTCTTGACAAACAAATCCATCTGAAGCTTTACTGAAAATTAAGGTGTGTGCATCAACTCTTCTCTAAGTATCTGCTAACTTCTAAGTGCAGGCTGGGAAAGAAAAAGGAGAAACAGCAGCTTTAGGTGAGAAGACATTTCATGCTTACTGTAGCTTACATGTGTTTGTTTTTCACAAAGTGGAAACACCCTGATTGTTCTCTGGTTGTTTGAGTCAAAAGACACATGATGTTGCTCCAGACATTACAGATGAATTTTTGTCACCCAGATATAAGCTAAAGCTAATAAATGCATTCCCCAGTATTTTAAAAATTTTCCTTTACATACAACAAATAATCATTAGTCATAGCTCGCAGTTTCACTGAAAACATGTGGAGTACCACAGTCATAGCATGTTTGTGTCTGTGCATTGGAAGAGTAGGGGAAGACATCATGGTATGCTCTGCAATGGGCTTGCAACCTTCATGGGACGTTCAGCTGCACTGTGCACAAGAATATTCCCCACACTGAAGAGGATTAATAAAACAAAGGTCAAATAAATGTTTTAAAACGTGCAGATGTTGGACGGGGAGTAACTGAGTGAGAAAAGTCTTTAAAGATCCGACTGGGGGCGCAGTTCATGATAAAGTGATTACATCTATTAATATTGACTGACTAATGACTGTCCTCATTTCAGTCTCATCTCACCCAAAAGAAGCTCATTGCATCAATGTGTCTCCCATGGTAGTTCACCTGGAGGAGCTTTTTATGGGCCGCATGTACCCACCTTGAAACTGTGAGAGCTAAAAAGAGCCCCTGAGGCTGCAGACAAAGCAGAGTGATTCTGAGTAAGGTGTTAATCGATTTGCGCACTTGAGGACGGGGAACTCCTCTAATAAAGGTAACTTCTGCACTGAGCTTTCTAAGGGACACTATTTCTCTCAAAAATAGAAAAATTAACTGTGGCATTGTGCACACTTCTATTAAATCTGAGAATTTCAATAACTTTTAGGGCTGAATTATTAGGAAGCCTAAATTAAATGTTTTACAAGAACAAAAAACAAACAAACAAACAAAAAAAAGAAAATGTCTGTGTAGGTTCTCAGTCATCCAGGTCATGGTAGTCTCTGGAGCTTGAAAAAAGGCGACTGGACTTCATCAAGTTTCTTGAAGATGTTTCACCTCTGCCATCAACAACAACAAAAAAAGAAGAGGAGGAAAAAACAGAACTTTGGTCGGTCTTGGCAGCAAATATTTTCCACTTCACTCTGCATTTTAGTGGATTCCCCCTGCGCATAACAGAGCATATCCTCTCACCGGCCACTTTGTTAGGTTTACCTTGATGGTGGCTTGTTGGACTCCCTTTTGTCTTCAGAGCTGCATTAATTCTTCATGGTATAGATTCAATAAGGTGCTGGAATCATTACTCAGAGATTCTGGTTCATATTGACCAGATTATTTGAGTTCAGTTCAGTTTATTTTTTTGTTTTGGTCACACAAAAATCATAAATGCACATCTGACAATCAGTAAGTGAGACCAAAGCAGGCAGAAGCAAACACTTATATGCCTAACTCACAATTTACCCATTTACAAGTTACCTTTGATATAAGAAAATACAAAAAAAAAGAAGATGAAAAGCTTTGTGACCTTCATCCTAAAGGACATCCATTTAGTCATATTACTATGTAAAATATATTGTGAGATTTTCTTTTTGAAAAGAAAAAATAAATTACATGTTTTCATATCTGTTTTCATATATCACATTATTCTACAGCTGAAGTCCGAGAACAGACAAGCATCTCTGTTTGAACCCTTTTCTGGCCTTAGGTACAATAAACTTACATTCATCTCTTAGATTGTATTTATTTTCCTGAAGTACAAAATATTTTTGTGCACAGTGTGGCAGGGTCTTTGATTTTCCATTAAACAATATTTGAATTAATTTTATATAAAACTATATCGTTAAATTTCATTACTGGATTTTAGAAATAATGAATGTGCGTTCATAATGGCCTGCCTTATTTATTAGGCACATAGCTCATTTTTGCATTTTAAAACTCTATCGTTGACTAAAGTGGACCCCCACAGTTCTACACAATAAGTCATATATGGAAGGATAAGTGTGCAGTACATTATAAATAAGGCATTATAAGTAAACAAATCTTTAATTTTATACAAAATACAAAGTGTCTTTGAGATTTTTAGCTTTGTGTAATTAATATGTCTGCTGTCACTTACAACCCCTGAGAACTTTCTATCAAAAACGCTTACAGTTTCAACACCACTGATTTTATGTTTTATCTCTTTAAGTACCGCTTTTAGCTTTCTAAATACCACAAATTTAGTTGTTGCTCACTGGATATTTTCCCCTTTTCCAAACATTCCCTGTAAACCCTAGAGACGGTTGTGTGGGAAAATCCCAGAAAGGTTTCTGAAATACTCAGACCAGGTCCCAACAACCATGTCACATTCAAAGTCACTTAAATCCCCTTTCTTCCCCATTCTGATGCTCAGTTTGAACTCCAGCAGGACTTCTTCTTGACATGCCTAAATGCACTGAGTTGCTCCCACGTAACTGGCTGATTAAATATTAGCTTTAACATGCAGTTAACAAATACAGTGGTTGGCAGGCGTATATATAGAAACATATGGTTTGTGATCAGAAAGCTGAATCTACTGTTATCTTACACAGCATTGATGAGAGACATCCTGCTCTAATCTTTGTTGCTGTGGGTGCCCGTGGTCTCCATTCTTCTTCTCTGGATCCGATTTAGACACAGACAAGTTTTGATGGATTTTATTTGCCTTTTCCAATCAAGAAAAGCCAGTAGGCTTCAGTCCTGCAAAAAGAGAAATCAGATGTTTTTTTTAAGTACACATCATGGAAGTGTACTCTAATGAAGTCCTAGAACAAACATACAGAGCTGTAAACTGGATTAATGTTTCTCTTTTAAAGTGGTTTAGTGATGGCCATCATATTGCAGTTTGTATGGCAAAACATCTTGTGGACGGGTCTCAAATAATACATGCTCCTAGCTGCTGTATTAGCTGACCTCGTTCTTCACATTCATGTACAGTCAGGTCCATAAGCATTTGGAAAATGGCACAGTTTCACTAACAATCAGGTAATCCCCACAAAGGATTATGAATCAAGCAATCAAGTTGTGATTGAAGTGTAGATTTTCCGCTTTAATTCAGGGGCTTTAACAAAATCATTGCATTAACTGTTTAGGAATTACAGACATTTTTACACACAGGACAATAAACTGACAAGCAGTTTCATGGCTAGGTGAGGCCTGCTCCATTTTTATTTCATGGCAAATTAAAGAGGTAAAAAAAAAAATAATCTGGAGCTGATGCCAAGTGTTGAACTAACATTTGCTACCCGTTCTCTCATTAAGAGGTCCAAAGAGATGTTGATGCTGAACGATTGCCCGTGGTGGTGTAAAATGATAAAAAAAAATAAACGTGTCATTGCCCAAAAATGTATGGACTTAACTGTAGATTAATCTGACTCAGTGATGTGAATCAGTGTGTAGTCAGATTAGTTCATGAGCCATCCGACCTATTTAGACTTGGTGAATATAAGGTGAAAATCTCTGACTTATTTTAAAAATTATAATCTGAGTGAACGGTTGCTCCCCAAAAATTAAAAAAACAAAACAAAGCAAAATAAAAACTACTCTTTTAAGTATTTGTTTGGATGAGAATGTGCTGTTATGTGTCAAATACACAGCCACCCATGCACACCTTCTCTCTCTTCTCTCCTCTGATGCGATTTGTAAACTCTCTCCATCTGACAGGTCTTATAATCCCCTTTGGTCCTTTGGGGAAATCAGATCATGAAGTTTTCGCATTGTTTGCCGCAATAATCCTAAAACTCTTGGGGGGAGAAGCCCCTGCTCTCAGCATTATTACAGATTTAGAGAGAACACGTTTACACAAATTTGGCCCAGGCTGACAACTAAACACTGTGCTTTTCATTCACAAGTATGTCTGTTCAAGTCAAAGAATATGAGAGAATCAGGCCAGAAAAGATAAGAAAGAGAGGAAAGTTACAAAAAGAAAAGGTAGCGTGAGAGTCTACAGTGTTTTTTAGTTACATACAGCAAAAGAAGTTACCTTGTATTGTAGGCTGTTTGCAATGAAGTCTGTAACAGCTGAGAGTCCACAAATTATCTGTCATTGGAGATGTGATGATTGAAAAACTACAGAATAAAAAATGAACACACCAAGGTGTATATTTTGATTAAACAATCACTCAGACAATCTAAAGCATAAATGCCCTTTTACAATGTCAGTGGCCATTCAAACGCAGTAAATAATTCAGACGTGTGTTTACGTAACAGTTTTGATTTACATTTGTGACAAGAGCCAAAAATAGGTTGTATAAATGAACCCAGAGGGGGGAAAACAATGGAGAAGTGCAAGAAGAGGACACAAAATACTTTATTAATAAGAAGAAAGGGTTCCAACAGACGGCCACAAGTGGCCGGTGCAGCTGTGTACATCTTTCCTGCCAGTTTTCATTCGTGCTGTTGTGTGAGGCAGTTGAATTATTAGTGCGGGGCGTCAGAAAGCCTTACACCCCATTCTCACAGTGTCCCTCTAACCTCTAAGAATAGACCAGAAAGAGACAGACTCAGAGGGAAAGAGCAGAGTTTTTGTTTGTCCTGGTCCGAAATTGAACCCAATAGAGGCAAGGGAACAATGAAATCTAGTGGTAGAAGTCAGATATTGCACACATTAATTTGGGGTGGAGAGTTTGAGCTAAGAATAAACACAGAAAATGTGGACTTTAGGAGGAGTACAAATCATGTTGCTATAATTAAACAACATGCTGCCTTCGCGACCTGGCATTGGACAGAAGAAGAAACGAAGATGGCTGGATGGAAAAAGGAAATTAATTCAATTTTATTTATATTTATTTAAACTCCCACAAAATTACAAAGAAACCCCAACAATCACACAACCCCCCTCTGAGGAAGCACGTGGCAATAGTGGGAAGGAAAAACTCCTTTTTAAAAGGACGAAACCTCTGACAGAACCTGGGTCAGGGAGGGTTAGCAAACTACCAGCAGGGGAGGGGAAAGAGAACAGAGCACAGAGACAGAACAAAATTCAAACTATGGATGAGAGCCAGAGTTGAATAATTGCTAATAATTAAATGCAGTAATTGTGTATTAACAAGTGGGGAGTGAAGAAGAAATGCTCAGTGCATCATGGGATGCCCCCAGCAGTCTGTTGCAACCATGGGAAAATTCAGGGTCACCTGATCCAGCATTAACTATAAGCTTTATCAAATAGGAAAGTTTTAAGTGTAATCTTAAAAGTAGAGAGGGTGTCTGCTGTACTCTCACTGCAGATTCTGGATTAACTGAAGGCTTTTCAAGGAGATTTTAGAGCAACCTGATAATAATGAATTACAGTCCAGCCTGGAAGTAATAACTGCATGAACTAGTTTTTCAGCATCAGTCTGAGAGGATGTTACTAACTTTAGTGATATTGAGCATATTGAATGGAATTAGTCCTACATATCTTCTTAATGTGCAAGCTGTAGGACATATCCTGGTCAAAAATAATGAAACAAAAGGAACTGTTGACTGTTGAAAGTTTAATACCAATAAAAATTAGATTTGACTATTGACTGTAATGATACTTGATAAATAATTGGCTTAGGTTTGACTTCAAACTTTGCTTGGTCACATGACCAAAAACTCTCTTGCTGTATTCTTCTGTTACATCAATAAAACTTGATGTTTGTCCACCCAGGACAGAATTTACAAGGTAGGGATACAAATTGCAATTTTACTGGGGTAACACTTCAGGTTTACTTGATTTTAAAATCTAGAAAATATTTATAAAGAACACAATGATAGCTATTAGCTAAGATTTATTAGAAACATTTCTTCACTGTCCCTGAATATCTTTATCTGCTGCTTTTGGAGTAAATGAGTATCTAGTTTTTGTTCATACTTATTAGCCGGTTGTGGATTTACATGTTGGATCTCCTCAGGAAAATACATCGTTTAATTTATACATTTATGATTCATAAAAATTCCAGAGGAGATGCAAATCCTTTTGTGGTTGTATCAGGAAAAGGATCTGGGCCAAATCAAATATGAGGAGCTGCCCACTGTGGTGACCCATTGTGAATCAGGCAGCAGTGAAAAGTAGCTTCTTTTATATTAATCTTCTTTTTATACTTTGCTCAGTATCCATATGAGCTGGAACATGTCAGCACTTGAAAATTGTCATCATTAACTTGATGAATTCAGACTTTAATGTCCACTGTTTTGTGTTCATTTTATGTCTTTTTGTTAAGTTTTAAGTTTTTTGTGTTAAGTGTTTTCTATGGATTTTTTTTAAATAAGAGGAAACATAATGGGTACAGACAGTCAAAGGTCTGCAGCTACACTCTAACAATAAGTAGATTCAATTGAGATTCAGTTGAGATAAAACAGTAAGTTGTAATTAAGCCACACACCAGCAGATGGCACTGCCAGACTGTGTAATCAAATTAAACATTAAAAGTTGGGCTTTTTAAATGATTTTGGGTACTTATTTTTATTAATTGTCAGTAGACATGAAATAGGGGAGGCAAAGATAAATATGAACTGGCAATATAATTCATGGTCTTCATCTAAGCACCTAACCTTTTCTCTAAAGTGCTGTAAGTCTTTATCTCCTGCATGTATGTACATTTTCAAAGGATAGAAGCCACCACCTTTGGCATCCTCCCTCTTATTAAGGAGCACATCATTTCACCAGGACTCAGTGATCTCAGTGAAGATCGCTGTCTGACCTCTGTGATCTTGTGTGCCTTCATCTCTCTCATAGACAAACCACAAGGTTGCTAGATCTTCAAGTTAACCATGAAGTTGGTTTAGAGGTCATCTAGAGCTGAAAGAGACACTGGACACATTGGCTGTTGGGAGGATACACCCATACAATTCAGACAGATGTTAAATCCATATTTTATTCACAAAAGAACATAGAAACATATCAACTTTTAAAACTGAGAAAATGTACCACCTAAAGAAAAGTATTAGCTCATCTTGGGTACTCCAAAGTACCCACAGCTGAACTATAATAAAAAAGCACAAGTTACATAGAAGATTAGCTGGAACAGTTCATTAATTTGTTGTTAGAGGTGTTTTATGAGGTTTCACAAACTATTTTAGTTAAATAGGCAAGAACAAAATCTTTATCGGAATGCTATGAATTCCTCAGAAATACTAAGAAAGAAGATAAAATATGATTAAGAAGATTAAATACTTAACTGAGAGAAAAGAGATGAAAAGAGGTAAAGGGGAGGATTTCCAGTGTATTCTTTATATTCTGCACTGTGCAGTGTCTCTAAAATAATGGGGGCTTACTTTTCATTCATTCAGTCATTAATAATCATTCTCCTCACTGTGTCTCAGTGTGTCAGAAAGGCAAAGATGAGAAGTGTGAGGTAAATATTGTGTTTAATAAACAAACATCAGTTAGGCAAGGGAGAAAGAGTAATACAGTATAAAGCACAATGCACATGTGTAGTAGTGGAGGGGGGCATGTTAAAATGTTACACAAGGTAATCCCCCCCCGTACAGAAGGAGCAGGAAGTTCTATATAACATACAGATCAAAATCCAAGTCTATGGTACAACAACTTATCAGCAACATGTTAACATTGGAGACCAAGGGGCTAACAAAGTATACTGCTCAAAAACAAAGGAACAATTTTTAATCAGAGTACAGCATCAAGTCATTTAAGCTTCTGGCATATTGATCTAGTCAGTGAAGTAGGGGGTTATTAATCAGTTTCAGCTGCTTTGGTGTTACTAAAATTAACAACAGGTGCACCAGAGGGGCAACAATGAGACAACCCCCAAAACAGGAATGATTTTACAGTTGGAGGCCTCTCACATTTTACCTCCTCATCTTTTCTGACTGTTTTTCACTAGTTTTGCATTTGGTTAGGATCAGCGCCACTACTGGTAGCATGGGGAGATACCTGGACCCTACAGAGGGTCCAGGTATCTCCCAGGCTCCAAGATGGCACATCAATACGTGCCATTGCAAGGAAGTTTTGCTGTGTCCCTCAGCACAGTCTCAAGAACATGGAGGAGAATCCAGGAGGCAGGAAATTATTCTAGAAGAGCTGGACAAGGCTGTAGAAGGTCCATAACCCATCAGCAGGACCGGTATCTGCTCCTTTGTTTAAGGAGGAAAAGGATGAGCACTGCCAGAGCCCTACAAAATGATCTCCTGAAGGGCACTGGTGTGAATGTCTCTGACCAAAAAAATCAGAAGCAGACTTCATGAGGGTGGCCTGAGGGCCCGACGTCCTCTAGTGGGCCCTGTGCTCACTGTCCAGCACTGTGGGGCCAGATGGCATTTGTCATAGAATACCAGAATTGGTAGGTCCACTACTGGAGCCCTGTGCTTTTCACATATGAGATCAGGTTCAAACTGAGCACATGCGACAGACATGAAAGGATCTGGAGAAGCCATGGAAAATGTTATGCTGCCTGTACCATCATTCAGTATGACTGATTTGGTGGTGTCTTAGTGATGTCTAGGGAGCATATCCATGGAGGGACACACAGGCCTCTATAGGCTAGACAACAGCACCCTGGCTGCCATTGAGATGAAATCCTTGGACCCACTGTCAGACCCTATGCTCGTGCAGTAGGTCCTTGGTTCCTCCTGGTGTGGTGAGAGTATGCAGGAAGTTCCTGGAGGATGAAGGAATTGATACCATTGACTGGCTTCCATGCTCTCCTGACCTAAATCCAGTAGAACATTATGTTTCGATGCACCAGGTTGCACCTCAGACTGTCCAGGAGCTCAGTGATACTCTGGTCAAGTCTGGGAGGAGATCCTCCAGGACACCATCCGTTGTCTCATTAGGAGAATGCCCCAACATTGTCAGGCATGCATACAAGCACGTGGAGGCCATACAAACAACTGAGTACCATTTTGAGTTGCTACAATGAAATTGGGGCAAAAAAAGATTCGCCTGTCACATCATTTTTTCACCTTGAGGTTTTGGGTGTCTTTGAATTCAGCCTTCTGTAGGTTGATGATTTTCATTTCCATCAAATGATGTGGCATCCTTTTGTTCCCAACACATTACTCGGTCCACATCAGTATAGTTTCATTTAGAAAAAGGTCACAGTATTCTTTAAACATAAATTAGTTAAAAGGTTAAAAACAGCCTCCTCTAGGGTCAGCGCTACTCACAAGATCTGTATGTGAAATACACAGGTAGGGAAAGACATCCTGGTAATGGCACAGTGCAAACTCCCAGGAAATGAGACAAAAATATACACTGTTCAAAAAAATAAAGGGAACACTCAAATAACACAGCCTAGATCTGAATTAATGAAATATTCTCATTGAATACTTTGTTCTGTACAAAGCTGAATGTGCTGACAACAAAATCACACAAAAATCATCAATGGAAATCAAATTTATTAACCAATGGAGGCCTGGATTTGGAGTCACACACAAAATTAGGGCATCGGGAAATGCCAAGTGTCCTGCATGGTGTTGGGCTGTGAGCACAACCCCCATCTGTGGACGTCGGGCCCTCATACCATCCTCATGGAGTCGGTTTCTAACTGTTTGTGCAGACACATGCACATTTGTGGCCTGCTGGAGGTCATTTTGCAGGGCTCTGGCAGTGCTCCTCCTGTTCCTCCTTGCACAAAGGTGGAGGTAGCGGTCCTGCTGCTGGGTTGTTGCCCTCCTACGGCCTCTTCCACGTCTCCTGGTGTACTGGCCTGTCTCCTGGTAGCGCCTCCAGCCTCTGGACACTACGCTGACAGACACAGCAAACCTTCTTGCCACAGCTCGCATTGATGTGCCATCCTGGATGAGCTGCTCTACCTGAGCCACTTGTGTGGGTTGTAGAGTCCGTCTCATGCTACCACGAGTGTGAAAGCACCACCAACATTCAAAAGTGACCAAAACATCAGCCAGAAAGCATAGGTACTGAGAAGTGGTCTGTGGTCTCCACCTGCAGAACCACTCCTTTATTGAGTGTGTCTTGCTCATTGCCAATAATTTCCACCTGTTGTCTATTCCATTTGCACAACAGCAAGTGAAATTGATTGTCAGTCAGTGTTGCTTCCTAAATGGACAGTTTGATTTCACAGAAGTTTGATTTATTTGGAGTTATATTGTGTTGTTTAATTGTTTCCTTTATTTTTTTGAGCAGTGTACATCTTCATATCACATTTGCAGATTAAAATATAACAAAAGGACTCTGCACAAGCACAAGAGTTTCAACAATAAATTTTTTGCAAAAATGAGGACAAATACTGTATAAATTAATATATATTAAAAGAATCAGATTGATACATAGCAAACTTAGTGAATAAGTACAAGTATTTGTGTGTGTGTGTGTGTGTGTATGAGTGAATTTTGACCTTAAACTTTCATGTTTTGTTCACACTGTCATGTGAACAAAACTATCTCTTGATATTTTTCTGTCACATGATTAAAAGTGTTATCCTAACTGCTCACTGGATGTTTTTCAGCCCAGGAGAGAATTCACACAGTGGAGATACGAAATGCACTTTAACTGAGGCAATAACTCAGATTTAACTGTTAGTAAAATATCGTTTAAGAGCATTGCCAGCTTCTTTTCTATGAATATCTTTCTTTGTTGCTTTTAGATACATTTTGAAGTAAGTATATGTTTTTCATATTCAACTTCATTATCTTGCGGTGGATTTTCATGTTAAATCTCTTCAGGGCAAAACAGGGGCTGTTAAGAAATTTCTATTTTAAGAAAATACAATTAATTTATTTTCATACTTTGTTCAGTATTCATGATGACTGGAGGTACTTGAAAATTTCCTGATCTGAATTTAACTTGATTGGCTGTTATAAGACTGTATTGTGGCAAGTTTGTCAACTGTATAAGGAATTTTTGTATATAAGCATAAGAAAACATAATAGATACAGTCAGAGGTCTGATTTGCAGCTACACTCTAACATTGTTTGATTCATAACTGGATCAAGTTGGGAATAGAAATAATCAACTGCTATTCATATGGACAAAGGGTTCCAATATACACTTGCTTCACTGACTGAAGTTATAAACTATAAGGACAGTGCAATTCTCTGTTGGGGTCAATTCCCCACTGTAAAGTACATTTTAAAGTGATCCAGATGTGCCCCAAAATGTAATGGCTTCTCCCTTTGCCCTTACTTCACCTCTCCAACAGATGTGTGATGAAGTTCAGCTCAGTATTTTTTGTGTAATCCTGCTGGCAGACACACAGAGAGACAAACGAACAGCAGTGAAAGTATTGCTGTACTTGTTGTTTGTACAAATCATGTATCAGTACACCGTATATTTACCATCAATCAATTGCAACCTTGCAGATTCTCTCTAAACCAATACCAATCATTTGATATGATCTTAGTCTTTGAATATAATTTTTATGCTTATCTTTCAAAAATCTGAAATGGATATATTAACAACTTTTGTGCTAAATAGCATGTTTTCTTTTTAAGAATTTTTTTTTTTTTGTGCTTCGAAGTTGTTATAATTTAGCAGTAAATGGACCCAAACACAGCACCCAGAACAAGCAGGGAAAAAAAAAAGAAAAAAAGGAACATAATTTTATTCAGGTTGATTGCACAAGTCCAAAAGATCCACATAAAGTGATAAAAACCCAAAACTCCAAGAATACAATAAGCAGCACCGACAAGAAGAGCAAAGGCTTGAATAAAGGGCTACAAATACTCACGCCGGAGGCCAGTCAGAGGAAGTGGGAACAGGTGAGGCAATCTAGACCCAGGTATAGATAATAAAGACAATCAGACACCAGAGGAAGTAAAACTAAACACACGACAACAGAAGCACATATTCACCAAAATAAAGCAAGAAATTAATTACAATACTGAAGCCAGAAAACAAAGAAACACAAACTGAGGGGATTAAGCAAATTCTATAAATACAAAGAGTAGCTAGAACTAAAATACATCTAAGACTAATGGTTCAAAATACTAAGGCATAACTGAAAATCAAAACCCAACCATAAACAAAACAGCTAAGAAACCAAACAGGGAGCTCAAAGCTACAGAAGATGCCAAACCGTGGGATCAAAACCCAGGGGGCATGACAGAAGTACCTTATCAACCTCACAACGAGTAGAATCCACAAAATGAAGGTAGTAAAAAGCCACTGAAATCATGTAAACTGTACAACCTCTGCTTTCAGTAAATTCTTGACTGAGAATTATTAATTTACACCTTACTCTTTCATTATCAGCAAAACACCAACAAATACAATACAAAGTCAAACAAACAAATTATTAACATTCCCATTTGTTTCCTAACCAGTTTTCTTGACTTCAAATAATCTGAATACAGAGGAGTTATTCTGACAGAAATGTACTTCACTGCTGAAGCTTGTTTCCACCACTAAAAAAATTATTTTTTGCCACTGAAATTAATTTTTCTTTCAAATAAATAAATATCTGTAATTTCAAATCTTAATCAGAAAATCAAACCATGCTTTAATATTTTTTTCTGGGGCGCATGTGTGGTTGCCGTTGGGTTGTCTGGCCTCCAGTTTTCTGGGTTTTCCTCAATCTGCCTCCAGCTCCAGGGGGGCGTTGTTGAAGCGTCTCACCTTCATTGTTTTGTGACAAAAACGCAGACATCTCTCTCTCTCTCTCTCTCTCTCTCACACACACACACACGCACATGCGGACACACACACGTGTGCATCCATTTTGCTTTTTGTTTTGTTTTGTTTGTTTTTTGTTGAGTGTCCAGAAGAACTGCATTTATGGAAGGTGCACAGTGGGCAATTGCTGGTCCAATTAGCAGGGCAACAACGATGATTTGCCAGATGGAGACGGGAACTGCTCCAACAGAAACACCTTTGGAACAGTAGAGAGTGCAACTTCTGATATTTTAAGGTAAAATCAGCTACTGTGGTAAAAGCAGCGGTGGAAAGTAAAATTAACTTAAGTACTGTACTTTATTTTCAGGTAAATGTGCATTAGTTAAGTAATTTCGCCTCTATTCGCGCTACATGTCAGAAGGGAGTATAGTATCTAAATGACTGAATTAATACCTGTGTTCAAGGAAGAATGGGTCACTCTCTCTGGAGCTCAGTGAATTCCAGTGTGGCACCGTGATAGGATGACAGCTGTGCAACAAGCCCAGTTGTGAAATTTCCTCACTACTAAATATTCCACAGTCAACTGTTAGTGGTATTATAACAACGTGGTAGTGATTGGGAGCAACAGCAACTCAGCCATGAAGTGGTAGGCCACACAAAGCGGTGTCAGCGGAGTGTGCAGAGGTCGCCAACTTTCTGCAGAGTCAATCGCTACAGACCTCCAAACTTCATGTGGCCTTCAGATTAGCTCAAGAACAGCACAACTGGATGCAGTGGTGTAAAGCACGCCTCCAATGGACTCTAGAGCAGTGGAGATGTGTTCTCTGGAGTTACAAATCACACTTCTCCATCTGGCAATCCAATGGACGAGTCTGTGTTTGGCGGTTGCCAGGAGAACAGTACTTGTCTGAATGCACTGTACCAAGTGTAAAGTTTGGTGGAGGGGGGATTATGGTGTGGGGGTGTTTTTCAGGAGTTGGGCTCAGCCCTTTAGTTCCAGTGAAAGGAACTGTTAATGCTTCAGCATACCAAGACAATTTGGACAATTTCATGCTTCCATCTTTGTGGGAACAATTTGGGGATGGCCCCTTCCTGTTCTTTTTTTTTTTTCCAACAACTTTTATTGTTTTTTACAAGAAAATAGCCAACATGTAAACATAACAGAATAAGTATCATAAAGATTCAAACCTGGCCTAACAAACAGAAAGAAAACCCAAAACATAACATAAAACAAATAGAACAAACTCAGGAACAAAGCAAATACCCTCAACAAAACAAAAACAAACAAATAAAATACTTTTTCAGGTTGCCTGTCGTTTCAACATTACAGTGTGAGATGCATCAATCCGGGACATTAGGGAGAACAAGTCTCCCTACATGATCATAGAAACAATCCCACATTGCACTCAATTTATTCTCTCTTCCCATTAGCATAAATCTTATTTTCTCCAATTTAGCAAAGTAAAGGACTTCTCTGACCCAGTGGGTATGTGATGGTGGTGATGAAGATTTCCATTTTGTTAGAATTAGGCGTCAGGCCAATAAGCAGACAAAGGCTGCGAAAGCTTCTTCCTGAGGAGACAGGTGTATGTAAGGAGGTGGTACCCCAAATACTGCGATACTAGCAGCAGGCATAATTTGTTTTCCGGCAGTCTTAGTTAGCGAGTCAAATATCTCTCCCCAGTATGATCTCAGGTTAGGACAAGACCACATCATGTGAGCATGGGCTGCGGGCGTCAGACCACAGCGGTCACAGGCAGAGTCCACATCTGGAAACATTTTTGACAACCTGGCTTTCGTTAGGTGTGCACGATGTACTATTTTACATTGAACAAATGCATGCTTAGCACAAATAGAAGATTCATGCACTTTTCTAAGCACTTTATTCCACATATCGTCAGTTATCTGCTCCTTCAGGTCTTCCTCCCACAGCCTCCTGAGAGGAGTCACAGGAGTCAGATCCAAAGAGTAAATCTGAATATAAATGTATGAGATCATACCCTTCAAAGATGGGACTGGTCTAAAAAAAAAAATCTAAAGAAGAAACTGGGGGCTCAGCAGGAAAACAAAGGAAATCTGTTATTGACGAAGCTACGAATCTGCAAGTATCTAAAAAAATGTTGCTTTGGGAGGAGAAATTTTTGGGATAATTGCTCAAAGGAAGCAAAGACATTATTCATATATAAATCATTAAATGATCTGATGCCTAAGTTGGACCAAACGGTGAAAGCGCCATCTACTAGAGATGGGGAAAAGATGTGGTTTGATGTTATTGGGGCCTGCAACGAATATGACTGAAGCCCAAAAAAACGTCTGAATTGTTTCCAAATTTTCAAAGATGTCTTAACAATTATATTCTTCGTATACAGGTCAGTGGCAGATTTAATAGGGGAGTGAACCAGAGCCGACAGAGATACTGGTCGGCAAGTACTGGCCTCCATTGATAGTCATATTGGGATGGAAGCACCTAAATTTGGGTGAAGCCAAAACTGTAATATTTTAAGATTAGCTTCCCAATAGTAGTATCTAAGGTTAGGAAGAGCCATACCACCTAAGGATTTAGGTCTTTGCAATAGCTGCTTACGCATCCGTGGAGGCTTTTTACTCCAATAAAGTCACATATGCAGCCATCCAGATTTAAGAAGAAAGTTTGTGGTAAGAAAATAGGAACACATTGAAAGAGATACAAAAATTTGGGGAGAATAATCATTTTAACAGTGTTGATACGGGCTGCGATAGATAAATTTAGTAAAGACCAGCGTTCAAAGTCCATCTTTGTACGAGTCAAAAGGGTGGCAAAGTTTGCTGCATAAAGGTCCCTAAATTTGGAGGTTACAAGAATACCTAAATAGAGGAAACTATGCATGACAATCTTAAAAGGCAAGGTCTCTAACGGATACTCATTTGCAGCTTTATTCAAGGGGAAGAGTTCACTTTTGCCCAAGTTTAGCTTATAACCAGAAATACCGCCAAAGGAGTCCAGAGTGGAGAGAGTTGCTGGGATAGAAACAGAGAAGTTCGAAATATAAAGAAGAAGCTCGTCCGCATACAAGGATACTTTTTGCTCCAGACCACAAGAGAAAATGGCCCCTTCCTGTTCTAACATGTCTGCGCACCAGTGCACAAAGCAGCTCCATAAAGACATGGATGAGCGAGTTTGGTGTGGAAGAACTTGACTGGCCTGCACAGAGTCCTGACCTCAACCTGACAGAACACCTTTGGGATGAATTAGAGTGGAGACTGCAAGCCAGGCCTTCTTGTCCAACATCAGTGCCTGACCTCACAAATGTGCTTCTGGAATAATGGTTAAAAATTCCCATAAAACCTCCTAAACCTTGTGGAAAGCCTTCCCAGAAGAGCTGAAGCTGTTATTTGTGGGAAGGGTGGGCAAACATCATATTGAACCTTTTGGATCAAGAATGGGATGTCACTCAAGATCATATGTGTGTGAAGACAGACGAGCAAATACTTTTGGCAATACAGTGCACGGGAATAATTTCTTTCTCCATGTTTTCAGCTAAATTGCATTCAGCTTGCAATAAACTTACCTGTGATTGGTGCTTTACTGTAGCTGAAATGTTAGGACCATAGACTCTGATACAGTCTGTGGTTATGATAGCTCAAAAATACCAAGGAAGAAGATTAAATATTTATGCGAGAGTAAAGGTAGGAAAAAAGGTAAAAGTGAGGATTTCAAGTGGATTCTCTATTTTCTGCACTGTGCATTATCTTTACAAAAATAATGGGGAGTTATTTTTCACATTATTGCTCTCCAGTCATTAATAATCATTCGCCTCGGTGTGTCTTAGCATGACAGAAAGGCAAAGATGAGAAGTGTGAGGTAAATATTGTGTTTAATAAACAAACATCAGTCAGGGAACTGACATTAGTCTGGGGATGGAGAAGGGGAAATATAAAGCACAATGCACATGTGTAGTGGTGGAGGGGGACATATTTATCTGTTACACAAGGTGCCCCCCGTACAGTAGGAGCAGGAAGTTCTATATAACATACAGATCAGGATCCAAGTCTACGGTACAAAAACTTAGCAGCAACATGTTAACATCGGAGACCAAGGGGCTAACAAAGTAGTTTCATTTAGAAAAAGTCACAGTATTCTTTAAGCATAAATTTGTTAAAAAGGTAAAAACAGTCCTAAGCATCCTCTAGGGTCAATGCTACTCACAAGATCTGTGTGTGAAATACATAGGTAGGGAAATTATCTATACATTTATACTCTAATATAAAGACCTTCTGGTAATGGCACAGTACAAACTCCCAGGAAACGCGACAAAAATATACAATGTCTTCACGTCACATTTGCAGATTAAAATGTAACTAAAGGTCTCTGGCAAGCACAATAGTTTCAGTGATAAAAAAAAAAACAACTTCTCTTCAACCAAAATAAAGGACACCATTTTGTTAGTTCAGCTATCTTGACAGATTATGTCTTTTTAATACAAAAATAAGGACAAATACTGTATAAATTAATATATATTAAAAGAATCAGATTGATACATGGGGAATCTACTGAATAAGTACAGGTATTTATGATACAATAAATACTTGTCAATCATGACTGGGGGGGTGTAGAATAAACAGATAGTGTATTTAACCTGGCAGGTAATATGTTTAACTCTACAGGTGAGAGTATTTGTGTGTGTGTGTGTGTGTGTCCGTGTGTGTCTGTTTGTTGTTCAGTAGCTGTAGAAAATACCACATGTTTGAGCACAGCTGTGTGTAGGATCATGCACACAGTCTCAGAGGGTTCAGGAGGTCTGCTAAGGGAGACTGCAGACTACAGTGATGGTTTCTTGTGAAGGTTGTCACTGCCCACCCTCTCCCGATGCCTTAATGCAGCTCCTCCTAGTGGTGAGTCTGTGGTACTAAGGTTACTCCTAAAACACACAACTCGGGACGGGAAGCAGGAAGCCTACAGGAAGTGGTCAGCTGTGAGTGACCCATCAGTCCTCCAGGGAAGAGACAGTGTGGCACACCATTGGAGTCATCATGACCAACAAAAAGAAGTAGATATAAGGAAAAAGTCAACTCTTGTAATTTTTTTTTTTGTCTTTTTCTCCACTTCATAATAAAAAATAAGTCTGTTTTTGTACTTTACAATACAATTCGACATCCCCACCGAGGAAGCATCAATCATCAGTCCAGCACTGACAAGAAAAGAAACTTTTTATTTTTAAAATTTTGTTTCTTTTGTTTTTTCAGGGTTTAAAAAACAAAACAGGGTTGTTGTTGGTGATGGGGTCGGGGTGGGGGATACTGTGCAGGGTTTCCTCACAGGGAATCAGGATCTTGGACAACAGGGGAAGGGGGATCAAGTAAGGGGGCAGGAACACAGAACATATCTGGAGAACAGAAAATCTGCTGACGGTGTTGTCTCTGTTTTTTTTTCCTTTTTTTTTCTTTTTTTCTTTATGAAGAACACTTTGTACAGCCGCACTTGACAACTTTCTCCACTTCCTGGACAAAAGAGGACCCGTCAGTGCACTGGAAGGTGTATTTCCTGCGTTTGCTGCGAAGGGGGGTGCAGCAGGTGCCCTGTCCTTCTGCTCCCCCCGGGCAGCTGCCTCGACACTCTAAACGGGAGACCTTCTCCTGGGTTTGGCACGCCGCGTAGCCTTGCTGTCTCTGGTAGACATCTCGGACCCGTTCCCCTCGGCAGGCCACCTCTGCAGACACGAAGAACAGGGGGAATATTTGCAAGTTTTCTGCAATTTTTACAGAGAACACCATCGATTCTGCACATCAGAGTTTGTGGGGAAAAAGTCGTCAGGCTTTGATAAGAAAGAAATATGCTGGGAATGATATGTCTGGCTCTGCTGTTTGGATTTTGATCCTTTTTTGAAAAAAGGCTGACAGTGTTGTAGGAGTGCAATGTTAAAACAGTTGTTTTAAAGCACAATGTCTTAATGACAGTCAGTCTTAATGGTGATTAAACAACAACACAACAAGTCAATACATGAATGACATAAAGAGGACAGTAAGAAGAGGAAAAATGGCACTAATATAAGGAATGAAGATGAAGAAGAATCTTTCTAGAACAACCCCTGTTTGAAATATTCATAAAACTATCAGGTTCAAAAGCAGAAGTTTAGTAGACATCTGTTGTTGGTTCAACCAAATTCAGATTTAAAAAGATGACTTTTTCTAGGAGCCTTTTCAACAACTTGACAGTTTTTATTCATAAGAATAACAAATACTTTATTTATCCCATATTTGGGAATTTCTTCTATAGCAAGTAGCAAGTAGTTGCAAGTCGTAATAATGAAAGTATTACAAAGAGTATCCCTGCATCTGTCCTTGTGTCAGTGGAGATAAGTCAGTCTGTTAGGGAAGGTCCTCCGCCAGTAAGGAAAAGGTGGGGCAGAAGGTGGTCAGGATTATCCATGATGGAAAGTAGTTTGTTCAGTGACCTCCTTTCCACCACAGCTTCAAATGTGTCCAGTTTTCAGCCAATCACAGATCCAGCCTTTCTCATCAGTTTATTTAATCTATTGGTGTCCTCAGCTCTGATACTGCTCCCCCAGCAGACCACAGCATAGTACACTGCAGTCACTTCAATTGACTGACAGAAAATCTACATAATTTTGCTGCACACATTGAAGGAGCTCAGCTTCCTTAGGAAATAGAGCCTGCCTCTGTGTCGGTGTTCTAGCTGAGGCTGATGTGATGTGGAAACCCAGGTACCCCTCCATCACATCAACATCGTCTCACGGGACAGACACAGGCTATGCAGCCATCCTCTTCCTTCTGAAGTCGATCACCTTCTCTCTGGTCTTATTCACATTCAGAAGCAAATAATTCCTCTAGACCACAAAATCATCCACAAGTGCTTTGCCTCTTCCTGCTAAACATCAAGCCACTACAGAACCATTAGATTATTTCTGTAGGTGGCATCACAGAATATATACCAAATTTTGGTGGATATTCTGTGGGTGGCATGATCTGGAGTTGCACTGAAAATCTGAGGTTTGCAAGGCAAACAGGAATGGAGACAGCACAGTCCACTGTGGAGCTCCTGCACTGCTCATCACCAAATCAGACAGAGCACTGCCCGGTCTCACATACTGTGGCATGTCTGTCAGGTAGTCAGTAACACATTAGATGGTAGATGTGTTTACTGACACTTTCTGTAGTTTCTCTCTCAGTATCAGCGGCTGGATCATGTTAAATGCACTTGAGAAATCAAAGACAGTTATCCTTGGTCAGTCTTTACTATCTAGATGGGAGTACGTGCTTTGCAGCATGTAGATTTGATCTGTATGCAGACTGTAGAAGGTCAACCCAGACCTCTCCAGCACCTTCATCATCACATGTGATTTGAGGGCAAATGGTCAACAGTTATTAAGCTGTGATGCTCTAAGAAATCTCAACATTGTTTAGGAACCTGTGAAAGCCCTCTCACTGTCTTTCCAATGAGTTGACAAAAGTAGTAGACTCAAGCTTAAAAAAAGAAAAATGCCCATGAGACATGACCAAATGAGCAAGATGTGAACGCTTAATGTATAAATGTTTTTGCTTATTAAGTATTTCCAGTTCTGGAATATAATGACAGAAATATCAAGACCTGTTACCTTTAAAAAAGTTTAATACTTTAATGCTAATATTAAAGGAAAACCATGTGAGTTTGCCAAACTACATTATAGCAGTAAAAAATGAGCAGAAAGGAAAAATAGAAAGCTGGGATATTTCATGCCACATGTTGCACAATGTGACAGCAAACCATAACAGGGAGAGGTTTGTTGGACTGCATGCAAGAGACAAAATCAGTAAGCGGATGGTAACATGCGATCAGGTGGCCTCACCTGAGTAACCCCTCGTGTGGGATTAAGAAGAAGCTCAGGAGATGCTGAGTTGAAAAAGTGATGGGTTAGAAGCATCAGTGCAGAGACATGAAACACTTTTAGACACACATGCTGCTGAGAGACTTGAAGAGAGTTAGCAAGTAACAGAGAAGCTTAGACTTTGTTAGAAGAAACAGACTTAAGTACTACATTATTATTTTTCGAACAATACAGGAAGTTTACAGGTATCCATGTTTTCTTACCTCTGTCACATGCCTCCCCTGTATATCCGCTGTTACACTCGCAGTATGCCTTGCCCAGGCCTGACACTCTACATTTGCCGTGTTTGCAGCGAGACAGACCGCAGGGATTAGCTGCATCCTGCTCCTGCTCGTCACAGAGGACACCAGCAAAGCCAGGCTGGCAGCGGCAGGAGTAAGAGTAAGAGTTGATTGGGATGCAGGTGCCATGGATACACCTGTAGGGTGGAAGAGGAAAGGGACAGAACATAAGGATGTGGATCTTGCTGCCTCTCTGGAACCAGCTGCCATTGCACTTGCTGTGGTTTTAAATGCATAGACAAAGCACAGAAACACTCACTTGTTGCCATCACAGGGGTTGCTAACTTGCTGGTCACACAAGGTTCCTGTCCAGCCTGCGTGGCATGTACAAGTGAAGCCGCGGTGACCAGTAGGGTGGCATTCACCTTGGATGCAGGCGCCTCTCTGGCATGGCTGACAGCCTGGCTCCACCCCATTGCCCAACCACTGTCTGGTGGCACTCTGGGTGGTCCCAGAACCCAGAAGCCCAGGTTCTAGCCCAGCTCCTAGATCTTGGAGCTTCCCATTGATGTAGAGGTTACGGAGGCAGCCGTGGAAGCTCGTTCCGTTACGGCCTCCTGAGCTGTGCTGCAGAGCTGAAAGACCGCCAGAAGCTGAGGCACGCTCTGGCATCCCTACACGAAGATAGAAGTTATTAAAGTAATAAGAATATTATTAATGCAGGTATCTCAGTATCTCATTACTTGTCTTTAGCAAAAGCTCTAAGATGATTAAAGATTATTTTAATGATATATGTGTGAGTTTCAAATTGAATTGAGGACCAAAATGCCCATCAAGGCTTGATGTTTCATGCCAGTGATTTTAACCAAGTTTACCAAGATGATGTTCTATGTCATTTACACAGACACAGCTATAAGAATATGCACTGTGTTTGGATCCTCACCTCCTAGATAAAGTGGAGAATCTATATTGAGTGTGGACTGCTTGTTGAGGGAATTGATGGATTTGGGTGGCCCACCATCGATGGACAGAGACAGAGTCTGATCTGATGCTACTAACTCCACGGCATGAAAATTACCATCATTCACTGTCTCCACACTGAGAGAGAGAGAGAGAGAGAGATTCACTCCAGACATTTGTACCATCCATCATGTGATTGTGACGTCTGTGAATGAGCTTTCTGTTTGCATGTACATGTACCTGTATATAGCAGAAGGAGGATAGGAGCCGGTGTCGTAGCTGACCCTGAGACGTCCCCTGTACAGCTCCATGGCAATGTGATCATTGTCCCCTTTATACAACAACACACCACTGTCCTCATCAGTAGCAATCTGAAAACACAAAATGATCTCCATGTCAATGGCCTAATTTTTAGCAGGGAAACATGCACTTGATTCATTTATCTACTATAAGAACTGTCAACAAAGTACTTCATTACTACATAACGTACATGTACTTCATTACTGTTCATTCTAACACAAATATCTCTACTTTCTACTCCTTACATTTTCAAAACAGGCTATTTAATTTAGGTTTAAGATATTTGAGGGGAGTTTGTTATTTCCCATCACTGCAAGCCTTCAAAACACTTAATCCTATTAGTGTATCCATCACCAGTGCTTATCACACACAAAGAGATGAAAAAGGGCCAAAACTGGATAATCTATGTAGAATTTATAATTCTACACTTAGCGCTAAGGGGTTAAAGCGGGCTGGAATGAGCCATAACTGTGTTTTTTTGGGGGCAGGGGTCCATAAGTTGTGGTCACAGTACATCAGAATCTAGCTAACGCTACAGAAGAGGAGCATAAAGGGAGTAATGATTTTTAAGTGAGAGGTAATTTCAAATGCAACATTTCTATCAGCTCAACAAATATCAGCAAACACAGAAACTGTGTGCAGTTTCTCTCCCTGTATTTCCAGGGAGAGAGGTCCTCATTTCAATTTGAAAGGTAAGGACTGCTCAGTGACATTTGACTTACTGCGTAAGTTAAAGCTTACATCCTCATTAATTTGAGGGTTTTTTCTATGCCACTGCAACATGTCACAAACCTTTTTGCCTTCTCTCTCCCTTAGTCTGTGTTTTGTCCTGTCTCTCTATGATCTCTTTCTTCTTTTCTCTTTCCCTTCACCCCCAACCGGTTGCAGCCAATGGCTGCCCCTCCCTGAGCCTGGTTCTGCTGTTTTGTCCTGTTAAAAAGAAGTTTTTCCTTCCTACTGTTGCCAAGTGCTTGCTCATAGGGGTTCTTTTGATTCTTGGTGTTCTCTCCAGGATGTATTGGGATGTCACTCAAATTCATATATGTGAGAAGGCAGGTGAGTGAATACTTTTGTGAGGCATGTGTGTACTTTTGCAACCTCTGCTTAAACCTGCCCAAATGGGAGCAGCAGAAATTAATATCATGAACTTGTCATCAAAAAGCTGTCTGTTAATGCAGGCTTATTCACCCACTTTAACTGTTTTTGTCTCAGCTGTCCTTTCTTTATGCATCCCGGCACTAATAATGTCACAGGCATAACCACTGGTTTCTCTAAAAGAGAAATTAAAATGCAAAACTGATGGCTGGTGTTGATTCTGTGATCTAAATGTATGCTAATACATGAGGAACACAAACTGGAGATCTTTACAAACCCCTGAAGGAAATCTGGCTCTTTAGCAGCTAAGTGCTCCACTACGTTTACCAGCTAGTCACTAACTGTGTCTGCATGCCAATGAGAATTTAATTATAAATAAACCAACACAGTGAAATTATAAAGTGCCATAAATTTGAGGGGAGGCACAGATTCTTCTTACTATTCAATGTGGCTCTGTGAAAAATATTTGCCACATCTGATAAATTGTTATTCTAGAAATAATGAAAACATTTGCTTTAAAATATTAGAAATAAGTACTTACTGTCCAGAATCACCAGATTAGTAGCTAATGTGTTTACCAGAACTTTAGTGTTTTGAGGTGCAGCTAAGTTTAAATGTTAATATTAAGCTAGCCATTTTAGTCCAGATGGTGTCCGTGCCCTCTCCAAAGGGTAACAAGCTAGATTTGAGTGGTGATTAATAGGAGGGTCAGGTAGGGTCATTCATCAGGGGTGGCTGTGGCTCAGGAGGCAGTACTAATTGGAAGGTGGTGTTTGAACCCTGGCTCCTCCAACCTGCGTGTCAAAGTATCCTCAGCCAAGATAATCAATCAATCGATCGACCGACCGACCGACCGACCAACCATTTTTATATTATATTATCTAGAGAACTACTTGAGTTAGGTCATTCAAAAATATTTTTGGATGAATATCTGGTCCTGTAGCTCTATGAATTTGGACTTTCAGGAGTGTAGCTCACATTAACACAGAATGATGGATGCTGGAAGTCTCTAAAATGTTAGGATGTTCACAGAAAGCAAATATTTGCATGACTGATATTTTGTTTACAGCTTCTTATTTATGTTTGTGATATTCTTTAAAATGGTGAAAATCAGGTGAATGGTTTCACAGGTATTAAAGCTTTAATATGACATATTTCCATCCAGCTTCAGCATATTCCACAGGTATGACACCATGTCCCAAATCCAAATTATTTTGTTAATAAACTTTGTTAATATTTTATCTAAATTTTGTGATGATGTTCCCTCTCATTTTCCAAATATGAAATTTAGATTTTTTCCCAGACAACTAATCACCTGAAATTTTGCATAATTCCAACTAAGAAGTGTACCTGCTCTGCCTTGGAATTTTTTCAGGTAAATCTGCAATGGTCAGATGGGACTTTTTTTTTTTAATTTAATGACTTGAGATGGAATGTACAGAAGCCTATTCTCATCACTGAAAACAACATTTGTAACAGGCAGAGCTGAATTGAAATTTTGACTTATTATCTCCAGTTTTTCACTTAATATGTCAGAGTTTCAAGTTATTTTCTCAGAAGTTTCAGTTAGTAAGTTGAAAGTTTGAGATGCGTAATCTGAAATTTTTTACATAAAATCCCCAAATTTTGACTTATGGACACTAAAAAAACATTTTTTTTAGTGGCAGAAACAACCCTCCATGGGAATGACTCAGAAAGAAACTCTTGCAACACAAATGTGGGTCCATTTCCTGGATTTGTTGCTTTGCTATTGTTTTTTTAATCAATTGTATCAAAATTTTTACAAATTATTTAAATGAGGGGCAGCACAGTGGCATGGTGGTTAGCACTGTTGTGCTGTCACAGCTAGAAGTTCTGGGTTTGAATCCACCTTGGCCCAGGCCTTTCTGTGTGGAGTTTGCATGTTCTCCCCGTGTACCCTGCAGCTGGGATAGACTCCAGCCCCCCCGTGACCCTGAACAGGATAAGTGGCAGAGGATGGCTGGATGGATTATTTAAATTAAAATATCTGGGAGGTTTCTCTGATTAAGCTGTTTACCAGTGAGACACTGTTTATTTTAAGGGGTCATAATCTCCAAAACGTTTGCAAACCCTGGTTTCATTTTAAAAATTGCAAAAATATTTTACCTGAAAGTAAAGCAAAAGTGCACGTAATTAAAACAAAAGACACAAATAAAGTAAACAGTCTGTGACTGATTGAGCACCTGCAGGCTGATGTTGGTCTGTGGCGAGAGGAGGCTGGAGGGAAGCTGCAGGTAGGACTCGCGGTTGACAAAGTTGACGCTGACGAGTGTCTCACAGCGCTCGCCCTCGTAGCCGTGGAGACACTGGCAGCGGGGGTCTGATCCCACAATGACACACTGCGCCCCGTTGAGGCACTCATGGTTGTCGCAAGGACTGGTGCGAGGAAGGACCATTGGAGGAGAGAACTCGCAGAATAATCCGCTGCAACACACATTTTCACTCACATTAAATACCATAAGAGTCCAGAGTTTCTAAGTACTAACCAAAATGTTTTTAAGGTTTCAGATTATCCTTGTGAACACAGTTAGTGGGTTTTAAGGCACTTATTTTTTTCTTATATGTATTCTTTTCATGTTTCAAAAAATGTCCTTGGTGCTTTCAAGTACAGTTGGATATTGGTGTTTTTTTTTTTTTTTTAAAAAAGGAACACTGTTGGGAAACTTAAAAATATATCACACTATCCAGGGATGTAGAGAAAAATAGCATGCTCATCACAATAACTGTCAGTGAACACTAGGGGGAGCTTCTCTCATATCACAACTAAGAGTTTTTATATATTAGCTGTAGATTGGTGTGAGGGGAGAAAATGATTTTCTTGGCAAGCACAGAAAACATTAAAGGGTCAAGCAAATGTTGACATTTCCATTTGGTAAGGTCTCCAGTTAAAAGCTATTTATGTCTGTTAAAATGATTTCCACGTAGCAAAACACTGTTGCAGATACTGCTGATTAAGAGGCTGTGACACCGTCAGCATGTCTTTTGTTGTGGTGTGTAGCTCACCTGTACCCCTCCGGACAGATGCAGGTGTATCCATTCACGGCATCGATGCACTGACCGCCATTCTGACACTTATTCTCTTCACAGTCATCATAATCCAGCTCACAGTGCTCGCCTACGTAGCCTGGAGTGCACTCACACCTAAAATGTACACACACACACACACACACACACACACACACACACACACACACACACACACACACACACACACACACACACACACACACAGAAATACTTGTTATTACTGGACTCTTTTCAGGGATACAGCTGTTCTTTGTGTCTGTCTGTGGCTAGATTTGCTCTAATTACATGTGTAAGATTTCTTTAAAACTAAAAAGAAAACATGTCAATTGCCTCTTGACCCAGACAGTCCACATGGTACAAATGCTAGAGAACACAAACACACACAATCCCGAATTTACATAATGCCAAAGAGCCTGACGAAGAGCACTTGCAGACATAACTACACTGACCACAGCACAAATAAGCAAGGGAATAAAACTAAATCAAGGTTCAGATAAAATCTTGCCAGGAAACCTTTCTAGGGAGCCAAAATCACACTCCCAACACCTCCCATTCACATGCACACATTCTCACAAAAACACACACACACTGCTTATGTCTGCTGGGAAAAACCAGCAACTAAATTATTTCTGTGTGAAAAATATAAGTCTTCAAATCCTGATAGAGAAAACAGGAAGCACTGCTTATTCTAATAACTTTGCATATGCGTTTATACAAGAGTGTGTGTTTGTGTGTGTGCTTGTGTGTGTGTGTGTGTGTGTGTGTGTGTTTCCAGTCTACCCACTTGTATCCCTGAGGAATCAAAATGCATTTTGAGTCGTGCTGACATGGGTTCAGCTCGGGGGCACAGAAGTCCAGTTTCTCTTCACACAGCTCCCCTAGAAACACACACAAACACAAACACACATAAATATATTGTCACTTTTTCAATTCTTTGCACAGCATTAACGATAAAGTGAAATTAAAACATAAAACACATTAATATTTAAACATCTTTCCAGTGTGTTTCTTCTTTGTCAGTGCGTGTTTGTCATATATGCATAGAAATGCGTGTGTAAGTGTGTGTGTGTGTGTGCGTGTGTATATGTTGAATGGGTGCTTGGCCTCATGATGGATGACTCTCTTGTGGCCAGAAAAAACACAGCGCTCTGATAAATGATCTCAGTGCTGAGAATGTTGTATTTCTGATCATATTCCAGAGTTTAAATCCTGATCTTCCTGAAACTCTGAACTCCAAATGAATCACTGATGAGGGAATACACCAATACTCCTGACAGCACAAATTCCACTCTGGGAATAATTACACAACCCTATGGGGATCAGTAAAAATGAGTGTGAAACAGTGGGAGATGTGAATGTATATGTTTGTGCTACTGAGCCCTTCATTTAGACAGTAACTGCTGTGTCTCACACACCTAGAAGTAGTCAGATTTGCTTAAAACATTCTTCAGTTCAATAATATTCCTTATTCATCTTATACAGGTTTATCCATTGTCGGAAATAAGCAATTTAAGTGCTTCTCAGTGTAAGCCAGCTTCATTTGAAACCAACTTTCTTCTGATTGGCTGCTCCACACAAACAGCAGGCAGGTGGGTCGGGATTCTGTGCTCACAGCCAAAGCTGTCTGCCCAATATGACCATATTAAGATTATTCCTCTCTTTGGTACCATTTAGTGAAAAAAAACAAAACTATTTGAAACTTTGACCACCCAACATCTCTCCAAAGAGTCCAGTCACAGTTTATGTATGACACAAAAGCATAGTAGGTCAACTTGAGCTTTTACTCCTCCAAGGGAAAATTATTTTATCCCACAAAATGTCCCGTCAGTTCAGAAACTTTAGGAACGGGGCTCGCAGAGCTGAGCATTACTTACTGGCCAAGTACTCACAGCATTTTATTAAAGGCAATTTAAAATGTTATAACTGTATAAACAGTTTGCTTTTTTGTTCACATCAAATAAGCTGCAGAAAAAAAGCATATGACAGACTGACCAATGATAAAATATAACATAGTTTCAGGTATTAAAGCAGCCATTACTTTTTCATACTCCACTGGACTAATGTGCATAATTTTCAGAAATGTTTAGACTGCGGTGGAAATGCATGCAGACCAGTAGGCTTTTAGTTCCTTAAAATGTGCTCAGGTGCTTTGGGTCATTACTGTAAGACACAGTACAGTGCAAAACTATTGAGCCACCCCTCATTTCTTCTATTCTTGTATTTTGCTTCCAAGTAGCCAGACTTTCTTGCATTTTTTATTTTTTTTTAAAGTGGTCTTGAGCGATAGTTCTAGAGGTTTTCTGAAGGACTTTGGCATTGACATTGGCTGCTTTTTCACTCATTTGTATTGAGGAATGTTTTTATTTTTCAGCTTGTTAAACAGCTTTACACTGACCTATGGATTATTCAAGCATAAAAAAGGCACCTAACTCAAGAGATGAACCAGTGTTGTATCTACACATAATAGATGACTTAGGCAAGAATCATTTTTAAATTGTATTTTTCGGTACTTTGTTACTAGCACCCTGTCACTAAAACACATAAGAAACAGAGTCCTGTTTCTTTTGTGTAATCTACAAAAAATGCCAAAGAAGAAGCCATTCTTAAAGAAGGGAAACAGAGAAAAGGCTGAGTTATGCCAAAATACACAAGAACTGAACTGAAAATAAGTGACAAATTTGAAATTTTGGCTCAAATTGTTGCCAATATGTATGGAGGAGGTCAGGAGAAAAGTACAACAGTGAGTGTCTGCAGCCATCTGTAGACACACAGTGGAGTCTCTTTCATGGTTTGGAGCTGCATTTCAGCCAGTGTTGATGGAGATCTTGTTGAAATTGATGGAATTATGAACACAGAAAAGCACAGTCAGATTTGGTTCATCGTGTAATACCATCTGCAAAGCGAAAAACACACAATAGAGCACTATCAGTCATGGATTGGTCTCCCCAGAGCCTCAACGTTATTGAAGCAGTGTGGGATCATCTTGACAGAGAACAGAACAAAAGGCAGCCAACATCCAAAGAAGAGCTTTGAATGTCCTTCAAGAAGCCTGGAGAACTATTCCTGAAGACTAATTAAAGAAATAATAAGAAAGCTGCCTTCAGTTCAGGCTGTGTTGAAGAATAATGGTGGTCATGCCAAATATTGACTTTCAAGCTTGTTAGAACCGTACAAACCCTGTTTTTACCTTATATATTGTATTTCAATGCATGCTTGCACATTGTTGTTTCAATAAATTGTTGCACCTATTTCCCATTTTCCTAGCAGAACCAAAAAGATTGAGGGGTGGCTTAAACTTTTTGCACAGCACTGTAGATATTCAGGTTTCAGGAAGCAGACGTAGTTGTTGTCCCAAACTTTCATTCCTCAGTGTGGAACATTAAAATGACCTTTATTAAAAATGATAAGATGTAACTCAGCATGTTTTCCTTATTGTCCAAAAAAAAAAAAAAAAAATCCCAAGAAATGACCCAAACCAACAATGATTGGCTCCTAATATAACTTCTTCTGTTCCAAAGGCTTCCATTGTTCCACCAAATAGCTTTAAAACACTAAACACACACATTTTAGTCTATTTCAGTCTATCGTGGAATCAAACAAATACTTTCAGGGCCACCAAATGTACAGCTGAAAATAGTCAGCACCCAGTGCACCATTTGAGCAAAGCGGGATAATAACTACAGTGTGTAACTGCTTAGAAACTGTTTTTTTAAAAAAAACAAAAAAAAACTGAAAATATATGCTTGTTCTGGAGGAGCGAATGGAATAAATGCACTCGATGAATGTCTACATTACTGTAGGACAGAGACACAAGTTGTTAGTTTGGACCTTTTAATGGGATTTTTACATTTCATAATATAGAACATTACCAGTTCTCTCCTCTAATTCCAGCTCATTTACCTGGGATGGTCATCCCATGTATGCGTGAAGCAGCAAGCACCACGGAAATCTGAGAGGTCTATTTGTACATCAAAGACATGCACTGCTAACACAGAGCATGGCTGCATACAGTATGCTGAATCTGTAGCATTCCCGTGGATAAAGCAGAGGAAATGAGGGAAGTTAGGAAGGAAGGAGAGAGGGACAGAAAGGACAGAGGGAAGAACAGACTAACCTCTCTCCACCTCATTGGTAGCAGCTGCAACCACAAAAAAAAGATGACAGATGATAGAAAGCAGAGCGAGATGGGAGAAAAGACACAGGACAGCAAAACACAAAAAGACAGAGAGAGAACACCGCCGCATAGGTTAGCAGTCAGAGATGATTAGTGCAAAAACAGTGCAAAAGCAGACAAACAAGTAGCAACAGACCAGTGTTAGTTAAATAAAACATGATTTGTCTTGTTTAATTCTCTGTAACTACAGAAGGTTTTTGTGGAAGAGATAATCATGGTGACAATTTCTGGAACGGAAAGTTTATTTTATATTTCCCACAGACAGCCTTTACACTTCCACAGTTCAGATAATGTTAATGTTAGTACAACATACGGCACAAAGAACTGTGTGAGAAAATAAACTTGATATTTGATTAAAGAAAAAATAAAGAGAGTCAAATGTAAAAGTTTTTGCACATTTGGTTAAATCAAGGTGCTATCATAAAGCTCTGCAACTTTGCCCATAAAAATCAAAAACATTATCTGATTTAAATTTAGCAGATCTTCCCATCAAGGTCGTCTCCTTTACCGCTGCTGTTTTTTCGGATCACACTTGCCCTAATCTGAGAACCTGTGTAACTGCTGTGCAGACTGGATCTCCTCCAGTTTTAGAAGTGTATGAAGTACATGAAGACACAAATTTGGCGAGCTGGGCAAGCGCCAGACTTTAGGTTATTTATGCTTATGAATCGTCCCCCCGGAGGCTTCAAGATGTAATAGCGGAGCACTTCATTGACGGTCTGATTGCACAACCTTCAGATGAAAACTGCTGTTAAGTCTCAGCTCTCATCACCAGTGATGATGCTTACTTTTAAATTTGGCTCTCTGCAGGTTTGTGGTGCATTGTGAACACAGTGATCTACTAACAGCAGCCACACTGGATGCACTCCAGAGTTGCAGAATGAGACAACCTTGAAGGCAAGATGTGCAAAATTTAAAACAAAAGGATGTCCAGCTTTAATGGGCTGAGTGGCATGAATTTTTGATTGACTCCCAGGATGCACTTTGGAAAGAAATTTCCAGTCACTGATCTAAAAATTCTGTTATGAATGTCTCTAAGCATATTATGGTACAACATTTTGTTTTTAGATATTCTAATTTGTTCCTTCAGCATGCCTTTTTTCTGTGGTAATGGTGGTCGATGCCTATGCGTACTGCAGAGGCTGATATCATGCAAAAATAATATCAACACAATGCTGAAATAACTAAAACTGATGGCTATGACACAAACCTACACAATCCCTGTATTATCTGGGAGAGTCCTGTGCTTCTGTTTGGAGAAATAAATAAAATGGGAATACAGAACAGGGAAAACATGCATCCGACATCCAACATCCGTTCCCAGCCTTTAATTCTTCATAAGTGTTACCTGTATATTCTGGTGAGCACATGCATGTGTAGTTGTTGATTCCATCAACGCAGGTGGAATTATTCTCACAGTCGTTATCTTCACAGTCATCAATGTTGATCTCACACGCGTCACCTTCGAAGCCCTCCGGACACACACACCTGAGATCATACACACACAGATCCACACACTCATAAATAGGTGGATAAAAACCTGTAGGGTCACTTACACTATACCAAGCACTGCGTAACAATACACCATTGAAACTGTCACCCATGTGGAGTGTGAAGGAGTGGGGACGCAAATACAGGACACGGAGGCAGACAAACTCAAAGCAAGCCGTATTTTAAAGGCTGTTTCAATCTATTAATGGCAGAACTAAACACAAAAAGCGGACTGAGGACACTAAACTGCAAAAACCTAATATTGGAAAACATACTGAAAAGTGAAAGAAACATGACATTAGGAGAGTCAGTGGAAACTGGGAAACAGTGGGGTGAGGAAAACAGATGACCTGACAAAGTATGGGAAGAGACAGAGACAACATATACACAGAGGAATGATTAGAGAAGTGGAGACAGCTGGGGGAAAACAAGGACAAGGAACAAGGAAGTAAAACTAAAAGCGACGCACAATGAACACAAACTATGAGGTCTTAGAGATAAGATGGGACCTGATTATTCAAGACCTTGTATGTGAGGAGAAGGATTTCAAATTCAATTCTGGATTTAACAGGGAGGCGATGAAGAAAAACCAATATGAGACAAACATGCTCTCTATTTCTACTCTCCGTCAGTACTCTTGCTGTAGCATTTTGGATGAAGTGAAGCCAGAGACAGGGCACATGTTAGCAAACAGCTGGGAGCTTCATCACATGATTTTTAACCACAGCAGCCACTTGTGAGTATATATTTTGTGAGTACTTTAGGTCCCATTGCACACACCACGAAGCTTCATACACGCACATGTCTGAGTGTTCTTGATGTACCACCAATACGCTACTCTCAGTGGCCTCAAACAGACACCAGGTAGGGATTTTCTACCCAGTGTGGGGATAATTGTAAGCAGCTGATTACTACTGAATAATTGCCAATATAGTCGACAACTAATTTTGTGTGGGTGGACAATTTTATTGACCAATCATGGGTGCTCTAATCGTGAAAATTGCTCAGTTCTGGGGACTTGTGAATATCAGCCATCCTGAATGCCCCCCCCCAACTCCTTCCCCTCCCCTGACACACACATATACAAACACACACACAGATGCACTATCCATGCTTGCAGCTCATAATGGCAGTGTCAGCTCCATCTACATATCCCCAGAAGAGAGTCATTATTCTGTTAAGATGAGCGTGCCTCAACTCTGTAACTACTACTCAGGTTTATTACAACACTCTCCCTCGCACACACACACACATTGAGAGTGCTATATTATGGGTCTAATAAAGAGCTCTTATGCGGCACACACTCGGGTGGATTAATATCTCATTATAGAGTCAGCGACAGCTCTTCACGATGAATATTCCACCTCTACACTGGAGAGGGAAAAGAAATCATACACTGATGGAAATATAGACATAAATGGACAAGAAATAGTAGCATACAGTATACAGAGAAGGTAAAGAAGCGACAAACAGGAGGAGCTTGGGTTTGTTTAATTATCTGCTTACGTGGTTAAAATCTGCTCGGAGCAAGCAAACAGGAATTAGCTCCTCTACAGTTAACACTAAATAGACTAATGAAGAGAGGACAATTCTCACAGTGGGTCTGCCCACCTCACTCTGGAGACACAACAGAACCGGTCCCCTGAGCCATTTACCTCCCGTAAATTCATTGCCACCTCTCATTACTGCTGCAGCATCATTGATGGAAGGATCTGCTGAGAATCCGCAGATTACCTTCATGCGCATTCTCACCGGTCTCTTGATATCTGAGAGCTGATGTTTGGTGTTCTGAATAATTGGTTTATGAACAGATGCTGCACCAGACTTTGTGGTCACACAGTTATTTATGTTTATTAGTGTTTTCGTTCCATTCCATCATCTGCCAAGATCTGAGAATGGTGCAACCATAAGTTTTCTTTAAGGAAGAAAACTGTGTGGAAGTTTTGCTTTAGCCCTTTTTTTTTTTTTTTAAGCTCTCTCTCTCTCTAATTCTTACCATACACTACTTATGATGTATAATGCCACCACTGAGCCTGTAGCACTTAGAAAACTGGTTACTGGAGTTAAAACGCCATTGAGTGAAACACTCAAAAGAGAGGTCAAAACTGATGCAATTGAGGCCCTGGCATCAAAGTTCCTCAGGACGGGCAAAACTCTTTAAAAATGTCTGATCCTTAGATGCATTTTCTTGGATTTCCCATAATGCAATGCACCCCACCAGGTAAATGCTCACATCTTTCAAAACTCCACAGAAGCAACAAATGCTTTCTTTTTTGTCCCAGCTATTTTCATCATCAGAGTTCACCCTTTAAAAACCTCTCTCCAGAGCCACAGAAGACGTTACACAGTTTTCCTGAGGCAAAAAGGGGGAGATTTGTGTGTGAATGGAGTGAAATACCTCTATCACTTAACCTGTGAGGGAATAAGAGCCAAGACTAACAAGATTGGATAAAATATTTTGAACATCTCTCACCAAAAGTTGCTGCCTTCTCCTTCCTTCAGATGGCAGGTTCCACCATTCTGGCACGGGTTACTGATACAGGCATGAATGGGTTCATCACAGTTTTGGCCCTGCATGCAAACACAAACACACACATATGCTCAGAGAGCTAAAACAACAACAGCTTCTTATAATTTCCACCTATTGCATCAGTTGACTTTGAAACTGTTGTCTCTTATCCATACACTCTCTTTACCCGAAAACGTTCACAGATGTATTCATCTGGCTCACACAGGGATAAGGTCTTTCTACGTGTGCGTTTCTGTGTGTGTAAGATATTGTTCCTGTCCCACAGGCATTAACTGTGAAGACAAAAAGACTATTTTTTCTTTTACCAGTAAGTGATTAGAAAAGCTCCTAAAAAAAGAACAGGTGAATGCAATCCTCTTGGCCTTCCATGGTTTGCATACCTTAAATCCATAAGGGCAGGTGCAGCGGTAGTAGTGCACAGGGTCATTAGCACATGTGCCATCATTCTTGCAGGGGTTGGACAGGCACGGATCACACTTAGCCTGGATATTTATATCCACTGGGCCTGTATGGTGCACCAATCCACACAAATAAAACATATACACAAGAGAGATTATTAACAATGCATAGAGTTTGACACGTAGGGGAGCAGGAAGAGTCAGAGTGACTAGATTTACATAGAGGACTGTACATTGTTTGGCAGCTGCAAAAACTTCAAATGTCAGCTTTTTCTGCAGAAGATAAAGCTGGTGGTTTGTTGCCCTGTATTCTATATACACTCACCGGTCACTTTGTTAGGTACACCCGTTTAACTGCATGTTGGCGCAAATATCTAATCAGCCAATCACACCACAGCAACGCAATGCAGGCACGTACAGTAGACATGGCCTGATGCCCTGCTGAAGTTCAAACTGAGCATCAGAGCTCAGTGGAGCTGGTATTTCAGAAACTGCTGATCTGCTGGGATTTTGCCATACAACCATCTCTAGGGTTGGTCTACAGCAGCAGACAACCACACTGGGTGCCACTTCTGCCAACTAAGAACAGGAAACTGAGGTTACAATTTGCATGGACTCACCAAAATTGGACAATAAAAGATTGGAAAAATGCTGTCTGGTCTGATGAGTCTTGATTTCTGCTGAATGTTTCCAGCACCTTGTTCAATCTATGCCATGAATTAAGTCAGTTCTGAAGGCAAAAGGGGCTCCAATCTGGTACTAGCAAGGTGTATCTAAGAAAGCGTGCGATTACACCAACAGTACTATATTATTTAGTATAATTGTGCAGAGGTTCCTCTTGCTCATATATTACAGCTATTACATGAGAAAGATGACATTTTCTTTGCAGGACCATAGCATGTACAGAAGACACACATATCCCCAACTTTGATAACAGAAATTCAACATTTAACAAAGAACACAATGCTGGTCCGTACACGAGGATTGAAAGGGAGTCGGAATGGTTCTGACTGAGCAGAGAGGGTAACCGGGACAGGACTGGCTCAAACTGGGAATCTGGGACTGAGTAGAAAGTACTGGGATATGATACTTTACCTGGCACCAGAAAACCACAAGGCCCAGGGACTTCTACAGTGCGTCAGTTAGATTAGGTCAAAAATAGATTTCAGTCTTGTATTCAAAGGTAAGTGATATAATAAGGCTTAAAGATTAACAGTAGCATTTTTCAGTATGACAAGATGCAGCCAAGCAAATTTATGGATTACAGTTATTGTGTACATTTGAATATTAACATTTACTTTTGTGCAGTAAAACAATATGAATCTAATGTATATGTAATGCAGTTTCAATTTAGGCAACTTGTGGTCTCCTTTGGGAGTCCTCCTCAAGTGTGTGTAAGTTTGCTAGTACAACACCAGACACTTATTTAACCATATTTTGCTGTTTCTCTGTATAGCTGCTGGCAAGTTTTGCCACACTACCATATGTGCATTTACCTGTACAGGTGAACTTCTTGGAGGGTGTGGTCAGAAGAAGTTTGTCTGTCATGTCGCCGGGCCCAGCACAGCGAGCAATGCCAGGCTCCTTATAGCCGCTCTTCACCCAGTCTGAGAGCCACTGCATGTGACAGTCACAGTACAGCGGGTTGGCGCCCAGAGCCCTGCCAGCCGATTGGAGGGAAAAGTGAGCACATTTTTCAGTAATATAAAGAGAGAAGTTAAACGAAAGCTTTTCCTTTCAGACCACGGTGGAGTACAAATTGAAAACTTCAAGTATATAGATCTTACTTGAAAAAGTAAGATCTATATACTTGTAGACACTGTTGTCTATCACTGTCTTATTTCTAAAACCAAGAACTGAGACAGCAGAAGAGATGACTGGAAGCATTTGACTCATGGTGGTAGTGGTGCCACTGGTGGGATTTCCATCCATCCATCCATTCTCTTCCGCTTATCCGGGGCCGGGTCGCGGGGGCAGGAGCCTAAGCAAAGAAGCCCAGGCTTCCCTCTCCCCAGCCACCTCCTCCAGCTCATCCGGAGGGACCCCAAGGCGTTCCCAGGCCAGCCGAGAGATATAATCCCTCCAGCGTGTCCTGGGTCTACCACGGGGCCTCTTCCCGGTGGGACATGCCCGGAACACCTCACCTAAGAGGCGGCCAGGAGGCATCCTAATCAGATGCCCGAGCCACCTCAACTGGCTCCTTTCGATGTGGAGGAGCAGCGGCTCTACTCTGAGCCCCTCCCGGATGGCCGCACTCCTCACCTTATCTCTAAGGGAGAGGCCAGCCACCCTTCGAAGGAAACTCATTTCTGCCGCTTGTATTCGCGATCTTATTCTTTCGGTCACTACCCAAAGCTCGTGGCCATAGGTGAGGGTAGGAACGTAGATCGACCAGTAAATCGAGAGCCTCGCTTTTACACTAAGCTCTCTCTTCACCACGACAGACCGGTGCAGCGTCCGCATCACTGCAGAGGCAGCCCCGATCCGTCTGTCGATCTCCCGCTCCCTTCTCCCATCACTCGTGAACAAGACCCCGAGATACTTGAACTTCTCCACATGGGGTAAGAACTCATTCCTGAGCCGGAGAGAGCACTCCACCTTTTTCCGGCTGAGGACCATGGCCTCAGACTTAGAGGTGCTGATTCTCATACCGGCCGCTTCACACTCGGCTGCGAACCATTCCACTGCGAGCTGGAGGCCACCCCCTGATGAAGCCAACAGAACCGCATCATCCGCAAAAAGCAGAGATGAGACTCTGAGGCCACTGAGGAAGAAGCCTTCCGCCACCTGGCTACGCCTAGAAATTCTGTCCATAAAAATTATGAACAGAATCGGTGACAAAGGGCAGCCCTGACGGAGTCCAACACCCACAGGAAACGAATCCGACTTATTACCGGCTATACGGACCAAGCTCTCACTGCGGTTGTACAAAGACTGAATGGCCCGCAACAACGGGCCAGACACCCCATACTCCCGCAGGACCTCCCAAAGGACACCCCGAGGGACACGGTCGAATGCCTTCTCCAAGTCCACAAAGCACATGTAGACTGGTTGAGCAAACTCCCACGCACACTCGAATATCCTTGAGAGGATAAAGAGCTGGTCCAGCATTCCAGGTCGAAAACCGCATTGTTCCTCCTGGATCCGAGGTTCGACTAACGGACGGACCCTCCTTTCCAGCACCCTGGCATAGACCTTACCGGGGAGGCTGAGGAGTGTGATCCCCCGAAAGTTGGAGCACACCCTCCGGTCTCCCTTCTTAAAGATGGGGACCACCACCCCGGTCTGCCAATCCATTGGCACTGCCCCAGATCTCCACGCGATGTTGCAGAGGCGTGTCAACCAAGACAGCCCTACAACATCCAGAGCCTTCAGGAACTCAGGGTGAATCTCGTCCACCCCAGGGGCCCTGCCACCAAGGAGTTCTTTAACTACCTCAGTGACCTCACCCCCAGTGATGGTCAAGTCATCTCCCTCGTCCCCAGACTCTGCTTCCACTACAGAAGGCGTGTCAGTGGGATTCAGGAGGTCCTCGAAGTATTCCTTCCACCATCCGACTATAGCCTCAGTTGAAGTCAGCAGCACCCCACCCGCACTATAAACCGTGTGAGTGGAGCACTGCTTTCCCCTCCTGAGTCGCCTGACGGTTTGCCAGAATCGCTTCGATGCCGTCCGAAAGTCTTTTTCCATAGCCTCACCGAACTCCTCCCACACCCGAGTTTTTGCTTCGGCCACTGCCCGAGCTGCATTCCGCTTGGCCTGCCGATACCTGTCAGCTGCCTCCGGAGTCCCACAGGCTAACCAAGCCCGATAGGACTCTTTCTTCAGCTTGATGGCTCCCTTCACCTCCGGTGACCACCATCTGGTTCGGGGGTTACCACCACGACAGGCACCAACCACCTTGCAGCCACAGCTCTGAGCAGCAGCCTCAACAATGGAGGTGCGGAACATGGTCCATTCGGACTCAATGTCCTCAGCCCCCCTCGGAATGCTGTCGAAGTTCTGCCGGAGGTGGGAGTTGAAGATCTCCCGGGCTGGGGCTTCTGCCAGGCGTTCCCAGCACACCCTCACAATACGTTTAGGTGTGCCAGGTCTGTCCAGCATCTTCCCCCGCCACCTGATCCAACTCACCACCAGGTGGTGATCAGTTGACAGCTCAGCTCCTCTCTTCTCCCGAGTGTCCAGAACATATGGCCGCAGATCTGATGATACGATTACAAAATCGATCATCGACCTGCGACCTAGGGTGTCCTGGTGCCATGTGCACTTATGGACATCCTTATGTTCGAACATGGTGTTCGTTATGGACAAACTGTGGTTTGCACAGAAGTCCAATAACAAAACACCATTCGGGTTCAGGTTCAGATCGGGCAGGCCGTTCCTCCCAATCACGCCCCTCCAGGTCTCACTGTCATTGCCCACGTGAGCGTTGAAGTCTCCCAGCAAGACTATGGAGTCCCCAGATGGAGCACCCTCCAGCACCCCACCCAGCGACTCCAAAAAGGGTGGGTACTCTGAACTGTCATTCGGCGCATAAGCGCAAACAACAGTCAGGACCCATTCCCCAGCTCGAAGGCGCAGGGAAACTACCCTCTTGTCCACCGGTGTAAACTCCGACGTACAGGCAGCAAGCCGGGGGGATACAAGAAAACCCACCCCAGCTCGCCGCCTCCAGACTGGAACAGAGTCCAGCCCTTCTCCAGGAGACTGGTTCCAGAGCCCAGGCCATGCGTTGAGGTGAGCCCAACTATATCTAGCTGGTATCTCTCAAGCTCACGCACTAGCTCAGGCTCCTTCCCTACCAGAGAGGTGACATTCCATGTCCCAATAGCCAGTTTCGATAGCTGGGGATCGGTCCGCCAGGGCCTCCGCCCTCGGCCACACCCGACCCCTACGACACCTCCTGCGGGTGGTGGGCCTACAGGAGGGCCACTGGTGGGATTTCTCAAAGTTAAATCAATTTCCATAAAATGGTGCCAAAAACATTAATTAATGGTAGTTTTTTTCCAGACTACCAACAGTTATAGACTTTGTATTTGTCCACCGGTGTAAACTACTGGTAAAAAAGCTACTTTTCTGTCTTTTTGTTGATATCCAGTAAACAAAGCTTAAGGTGAGGTTTTAATACCTCAGTAGACACTTTCTTAATGAGCCTCATTTGCTAGTTTCAACTCCCTTCCTTTTTGAAAAATAGACCATGAAACTTTCGGGCATGGCTACCTCAAGTGTGCAGTGTTTGGTTTCTCACTCAGATCCACCCTTTGCTTGTCACATCTGATTTCAAAAACCCAAGCTGGTGACAACCCTCAGCTTCAACACCAAAGGGTGACATCACGTTGGCTACATCATATTTCTACGTAATGCCTTGAGTTATATTGTATTAGATTTCTTTCCTGCAGTCTGCAGTCTGTTACAAGCACTCTCGGTGGTGCTGATCCTAGTGAGCACGTCACGTAGATTCAGACATTCCCACCAGCAGGTAACTCACCAGCTATCTGCACCCTGTATGACCACTCACACTCTTGTTCTGTATGTATTTGTTTTTTGTTCAGGTGACGTTTCAGCCCTCAGACCGTCGTCGAGATCACACTCAAAGAAAACCTCGGTAAAATAAAACAACTACTTTATGTTTTGAAGCCAGTCCTTCAGTTCCTAATTCCATCAGCTTGTTATTTTCAACAACAGATTCCTGCTTTATGCACTGTTCGTTAGAATATATCATTATGACACTCTGAATTTTTCAGCTTCTGCTCTGGGAGTCCTTGCCACAGTGGGAGTGGGCTTTTTATGTTTTGCATTAAATTAGTTTAGCAGATTTCCCTCAAAATCCATTATTTACCAGGGAAAGAAAATTCCCTGGTAATTTGCCCCAAATACCAACATAGTGGAACATTTCTCAAAGGAGGAAGAAATGCACCAGCAATATTTACCAGCAAACTATTCTAATTACAGATATTTAGATTGCTAACACTAGAGGAACAAAAGATTCCTGGCTTGATCCTAGGTGGAGACACAAATCCCTTTGGGGGTTGTGTCAGGAAGGGCATCTGGTGTAAAGATATGCCAAATCAAACATGTGGAGCTACTCCATTGTGAATAAGAGAGCTGCTGAAAGTAGCTTTAGATTGCTGACACTAGAAAGATGAAGCTTGTTTAGGATCCAGGTATAAAATCCAAAGTTTCTAACTAAGTTAAGGAGAAAACTAGTTGATTTTAGATGCATTTGTTGTGCAGCTCCTGTCCTGCAGACATCCCCTGGCTTAAAATGGCCAAAGAAGGCATGTGGATCTTTACCTGGCCTCTTACAAACTAGAAAATATGGATTCTATTATTGATTGTTCTGAAATTGTCCATTTCACATACAAAGACAAATACGAGTATTAAAAAACACATTTATGCCATTTGGACTGTCACAGCTTATTACCACTGCCCCTCTGCTTTCCATTTATAAGAAACATAATTCTGTGTGATCACTGATGGGATAACCAGTTAGCTTGGTAGGAATAGATGTGGTAGTTGAAAGTAGCAAATGTTCAGTCCCACCTTGTGCTGCATAACCTTTTTTTTATTTAGTTTTCTTTTGTTGTAATTGATATGAGGAAAACACACAAAAATTAAGGTAAACAAGTTTCCCATTGCTAGAAAGTTCAGAAAGGACCTTCAGTCAGCATTCATAGAGGTCACTGAGCAGACGGGCAGGTAACATCTTGGCTGATGTCACAACTTTACTTCTGCTTTTTTTATGTTTACTGAGGACATATATTCATGATCATTACTGTATGTGTTTCTTTGGTTTGTTATTTTATTGCATGAAAAAGTACATTTTTCCAACACACAAAACAGACATGACCAATGAAGTTTCTGTGTCTGTGTGTTACTCACAGGTGGGAAAGCGATGATAGGTCTTTGAAGGCTCCCTCTGGTATCAGTGATATGTCATTACCGTGAAGAGACCTAAAATGAGCGAAATGCGATGAGAGACAATATATTTATATATATATATATATATATATGTACAACATTTCTCAGTATCAGGAAGTTCAGATACTCACAATAAACGAAGCGATTTAAGTCCATCGAATGCTCTCTCTGGTATGCATCGCAGGCGGTTGTAGCTCAGAATTCTTTGCACACAGAATTAAGATTTTAGCACAGAGACAATGCATTTTTTTTTCAGTCTTTCACATCTTTGCATGCAGCGAGACATTTCAGAGCACAATCCCACATCTGACTGAGATAAGCAGGCAAAGCAACAACGTGAACAGTTTAACACACCCATTATGCAGGTCTTACAAGGCAGTGATGTAGCACTCAGAGTGGGAATTTTGTTTCTTTTATTATATTGCAACTACATTTATCACACTGGTGCACTGACTATAAACTTGAAGAACAGCTTTCTGATGTATACATCATGCACTGTTTTCCCCTGTGTCTTACACCTCCTTCCACTGCTTGCCTGTTTTATTTTTTAAATTCTTGTTTATATCGTATTAATAATGAAGTGAGCCTGTGAGCTAGTCCAGGCCGGCGTCTCAAGCTGCATTGATCCACGCTCTCTCTGCTGTCCTGTGTTGCTGCCAACTGTTTAGCCCCTCCACCACTCCAACATCCATCTGTATATTTACTCATAACTCCCCATTTTTATTTGTAATAAATTTAGGGGGGTGATGAGCTCTGAGCTAGACTCTGGTTATTTTGTGGCAATAAATTCAGCCTCTTCAGGCTGCTACTTGCATACATTTTTCTCTGCCAGTGGTGCACTGAAAGATTCCCATGGGTCTCTATGATGGCTAATGTGAGGCAGTAATCACACGTGATCGTGTCTCCCTTATTTGATTTCTGCTTTCATTGTTTTTCAAGGCCATATTCACCCAATTATACACACTCACACACACTGCAAAGGCACAGACGTAAAGCCAGACTCACAGGGTAAGCAGCTCGGACATGTTACTGAGGCTGTGGTTGGACAGCGTGCTGATCTGGTTGTTACTCAAATCACTGGAAAGGAAACAACAGATACATAAAACCCACACAGGCAACACTGTCCTTACATGCGTGAACAAACCCACACGCGCACACAGACTTTTTGGAGTTTGCAATACTCCTCTGTAGTCTACTGTACTTAGACTGTCACACCACATCAGGGCCAAACAAAGTCACAAAAATTATTCAACACAGAACAAAGTACCAGTCTTTTAGTTCTGATGATTAAAAGCAGAATGCAGGAAACACAGACCAAGTCACAATCCTTATTTAAAATGTTTTTTTTTAATTTATTTTATGTGTGTTAACTGTACTAAACTCTGCAAAGTGTGAGTTAATTATCTGTGTGAATGTATGCAATATCTCTCCACTGAGGTGCTACTGGTGAGACTTACATGAGTGTTAAGTGTTTGTAATTGGAGAGCTCCATGGGAACCTGAGTGAAGTGATTTCCATCCAAATACCTGAGAATCAGAAAGACAGGGAGAGGGAGGAAAAAAAGGCGGAATATGGGGGATATTAAAGAGGATCGGTAAACAAAAGGGAGAAAATGAGAAGGGAGAAAATGAAGTGTTAACCATGTGGGAAATTCCTCATATCCAGGGTGAGCAGTCATTATGGCTGCAGCCATAATAAACACTGGAGTTTAATATCCCCACAGGCGTCTCTCGCTCTCTTGCTCAGACAAATACACATGCATGGATGAGATCCTATCTCTCACTTTGTGACAATGTGCTATTAATCCAGCATATTAATTAAGTCTTTGTTAATACTGGAAGAACCATGTCACCCAAAAGAGAAACAGTAGAATGAATTAAAATATCACTAAAGCTGCAGTCGGATATTTAATTCAAGATTATAACACTCTGCTCATTTGGGAGTTTTTGTGAGCAGGACTTTATGATCAAAAGGTTTCAGGACTGATTTCAATTGGGCTTTTCTCCCCTTCAGGGTAATCTTCCCATACATCACTGAATACAAGCTGGGAAGCTGGCAAGTACCCAAATTTAAATGGACAACTCAGGACGTTCCACTAGAAATCTGTTTTAATAATTTTCACTTTGTGGAATGAATTAAACCACACCAAGGTCAGAAAAATGAGAGGAATCCTCCTGATTGTGCTCCTCACCTGATGCACTGTTATGGAACTTAGAGACTATGGATTCTTTAGCTAGAAACAGCTTTTGGTCTATGTGTCAAAGTCTCAGCTCAAGATCACCATCAATGATAATCATCTGCATGCATTTACTGGACTGGTTTGAAATAGAATTTAATGTTTACACTGTGGAAGTGCACAAGTGCTTCCAGGGAGCGATCCTCTAATAGCAGCCATCTGGAAGCAGTCCACAGTGCTGCCACAAGGACAATCAAATTTAAATTAAAGTACAGTTTTTGATTGTTATGAGTGCAGATGTATAGCAATCACCATTATTATTACAGCACAAATCTGTTTAGATGAATTTCTGAAAAATACAATTCTCTTTACATTCACAGTATGTGTACCTGTGTCACTATTAGCCTGTGTTACTGTGGTTTTCAACTTTTTTTTTTCTAAATATTTCAAGCTCCAGTGAGGTAAAAGATTGATTTTGATGCATAGCATAATAAATATGAGGTTTTTTTTTAAGCCAAAAAAGGACAGCTGCAACTTCATGCATCCACACTAGGAGTGAGCGCTTTGTAAGCACTACTGCAGTGTCTGCCCTTTAAATCCTCTCTGACTCTGACCTCTGCTATGGCCATACCGTTCTCCAGGGCAGCTCCTGGGGTGCTAAGAGGGCAGCAGGTGGACTCACTATTCTTTGCCAAACGCACTCATTGTAGCCTCCATTACACTGCTGTTGTAACTCTACAACTGCACAGTTGCACTGCAGAGATAATTTATGAAGTGTCTGATTGTACTGCATCAGACACCTGATGCAGAACTTGGACATATAACCAGAGCCAAAAAATCTATCTTTAGCCACAAGAAGAACAATGAGTGGTATGGCCCCAAAGAACCCAGATCTTAACATTGCAGATTCAGTCTGGGATTACCTACAGAGCAGTATGTGCCAGCGGCATGCTGTGATATGCTCTGTTCAGGTCAAATCCACTAAATGTCCTTTGTCAGATGCCTCAGGATGATACAGTAAAAAATCTGCAATGACAGTCTGGCCCTGGTGGATGAATTAACTGTGTGAATGCTATCAAAAATGAACCAAAGCATGCTCTACCAGCTTGTGAACTCTTCAACTGAAAACCATTTGGTCTGTGGTTCATAGCTGGAGACTTATCTCTAACAGTGATATGAAAGTTTGACACAGAACTGGATGTTTGTTCTCTGCACAAGACAAAAGTGCAAGTGGTCAACACTTGAAAACACTGATTGGTGGAATATTCATCATTGGCAGGGACAGTGTTAAGGGAACAATCTAAAAACAGCTATTATCTCAAAGCCCTGGAAGTGGTTTAGAGACGCACAAGGACATGATCATAAATCAGTTATGTTTCTTTATGTTTATGGGCACGTTTCACGGAGAACTTTATGATTACAACTTGTAAAATGTGGAGTTTGGCTACGCTTTATACTAAATGGTGAGTATGTTTTAAACTCACAGTTCGGTGGTCTCTTTGGGGAGGCCTCTGGGCAGCGTGGTGAGTCCTTTGTTGCTGCAGCGCACCACAGTGTCCAGACAGGAACACTCAGCCGGACACCTCAGCACCGGAGAGCAGCTGTTCTCATCATTACCTGATGGTGACAACAGGCCATGAGGAAAAGTGATCAGGGAGAAAAAATTTAAAATATCTGCGAGGGCTGCAGATATTTTAGAAAGCCATGTGTGATATTATTATTATTATTATTATTATTATTATTATTTACTCCATCTCACCATCTTCACAGGCAAAGTCCTGCACAGCTACATCCTGGATGGGGATCTCCTTCAGGAAGTAAGGACTCTGGCAGCGGGGGTTACCAGTGACGATGCGTTTCCTTCTCAACCAGTCACCGAGCCAAGCCAGGTGACAGTTACAGTTAAAAGGATTGGCTAGAAGGTTTCTGTAGATGAAAAAAAAAGAGGAGATGAGGGTGCTCAGCAGTTCTATTTATTTATTTATTTTTTGCATTTATATTTTCCCATATTTGTGCGCTGTATTGTTTATACTCACAGTGTGGACAGCGAGTGCAGTGTGTCGAAGGCTCCGGGGTTCATGGAGGTAATCTGGTTGTCATAGAGTGACAGAAGACGCACTGAACTCAACCCTACGAAGCTGCTGTTGCTCACACAGCTGATGCGGTTGCTCCTCAGCATGCTACCCACACACGCAGACACAAGTGAATAACTTAGCATGTATTAAACATATATACAGAGATATGTATATACCCTGGAAAGGTAACACTTTATATTGTCTTTGCAATAGTTATTAGTAATTAGTTAATAGTTAATAAGACCCATAACATTCTTTATAAGTTGCTTATTAACAAATTATGTGTATTGTCGTAAACAAGTTTTTATGAAGTTTCATGAGGTTCATGGTATATGTTTGTCTTTACTAAATGTACATTTACTTCCCTGAGAAATTTGTCTGGAAAATAATATAACTGATAATACATACATAATGTTTTAGGTCAGAATGTTCCTGCTACGTCGCCATTGTATCAATAACAGAAGCAAGGACTGGTCAACGAGACTAAACATGATAAAGGAACACTTGGAGGGAGAAGCAGCTGTGGAATCCTTTTTCTCTGTCTTGCACATTTCTTGTTTTGAATAATGATGTAACCAAGACTGATAAGCTGTGACTATATGAAACTGTAAGCTGAATTAGAATGTGCCAGTACTTCATGCCATCTCACACGGCATGGCATGCAGTCTGACCCAGATATCTGTAAACTGTTTGAAATGGTTTTATTAAATTTAATAATTGGACTCCTTATTCCGTTTGTTTGGTGTCATTCCTGTTTAATAAACGAACATGCCGGAACCTGAGGGGATAAGCTGGTTTTTTTAGGTTCCTTCAGAATATAAGACTACATAAGCCTTAATCACCATAAACAGTTATATGATCTTACTAACACTTAGAGTTTCCTCTAATTGTTTATGAGACCAATGCAAATGCATTTATTGAGTTTAACTAACTTACCTATTGAGTCATTATTAAATGTAATGCACTTTTTTGTTGCTTTGTTAAGATTAATACCACTGACTTTATATATCAAATCAGTATTGGTGGCATCAGGATTTCTTCTTCTCATATACTTGTACAACTGGACTTGGTTTAGCAAGGTTTAAGGCATTTCTATGTTTCATCATTAATATAGTATTTATTATTATAATAAACTTTATTATGCATCAATTAATAGTCAACTGTCTTTTTAGCAAGGTTGATAAAATGTGAACTTTTATGGCCTCATAAGGGTCCTATTAGCTATTAATTGATACTCATTACATAAGCCTAAATATGAAGTGTTACCCCTGTGAATTATGCATGCTCATATTATATTATGTTTCATAGTGTCACAGTATGTGGGAATGTCTTTGGAGCTAGAATACTTGATGCAAATGCATATGTATGCGTGTGTGCGTGTGTGTGTACCCACAGTGTGCGGAGACCACTCAGTCCCTTCAGCATTTGGTGGTGTATATTCTCCAGTCTGTTGGAGGTCAGAATCAACTCATTGACCCCTGAAGCTCCTTCAAATGTTCCCTCCTCTATGTCAGTGATACGGTTATTACTCAGGTTACTACACGGAGTGGGAAGCAAGAGGAAAGAAAGTAAGAAAGCAGCAAGAAAAGAGAAATGTGCACAGAGAGAAATACACATGGTTCGTTTAAATTTATATATCAACATCACACGTAGGTTTCCTCTGTGTGACCGGAGTATGACTTCCTGACGTTTTGTCCTTGTTACGTTAAAGACGTGTCTGACTCACATCTTCCTCAGCTGAGGCAGCTTTTTGAAGATCCCCGTCGCCTCGAGCACAGTGAATTCATTGTTGTTCAGACGCCTGAGAACAGAGCAAAGAAGAAGTGGTTAGAGACAAAGACAAGGAGGCTGTGAGGTTTTTTTCGATCCCACACACAGATACACTTTTTAGCAGACAAACAAAGTGTGACTCACAGCTCAGTGGTGTATTGAGGAATGTGATCCGGTATTTTGGTAAGTTTCTGGTTGGAGCAGTCGATGGTGGTGCCCTCGCAACGACACTTCTCAGGGCATGCCAGGTCTGCGAAGCAGTCACCTCCTAGCTTACTACGGTAATCCTCGTTACCTGGTCACAATCACAACCACAGTGTCAGTAAATGCCCTCACTGTGCAAGAGTCAAACCCCAGCATTTACTGGTACTGGTGCTGACACCGTGGATGGAGAAGAGGCTCAGATGCAATAGAAGAATTTTGAGTCACTGCAGAGGGGCTGTGTTGTTTTTTTTTTTTTTGGAGGGGAAAACAAAGGTGATTACAATCATTTGCAACATTCCCCATAAGCTTTGCTTCAAAATGCTGCATTGCATCGCAGCCTCAAAGGAATCAAATAACAGGAAGCTCCACAAACTGTGAAGATCGAGACATACACAGACACACGTGCACTCACATGAGAACAAACATATTGGAGTTTTCCTGTCCTGTCAGACTACAAAGAAGCTGTTAGTATAAACAGAACAGCATCAAAAATGCTCATGCACACACAGGCAGTCATCTATCATACTATACAGTCAGTGAGGCTCTATCTCAAGCTCACACACACATGCACACAGATATTTTCAAACACACACACACTTGCAGGGAGTGACAAGAGTTTGCTGTCTCTTGCGCCATGCTGTAGGGTGTTGCAGGGCCGTTCCATGGTGCTTGACAGAACCATGTTCCACAATAGGAACCTGGCAGCCACATGGTTAGATCAAGCACAAAGGAACAACCTGCTGACCGACTGCTCCTCCGCTGGAACACAGGGGTGGGAAGGACAGAGGGACAGGAGGAGGAAGAGCACAGGGAAGGAACGAGCAGAGGGCAGAATGAATGTGAAAAGAGGCATAGGAGAGAAAGTGGGAGGAAAAAGGAAGAGAGAAGAAAGAAGAAGCCACCTGACTTCAAAATGTGTAATTTGTGTAAAGAGCGAGAATGGAGAGAAGCAGTGATAAGAAGGAAGATATCAGACAAGGTGGAAAAGTACAGAAAAGTGTTCATAAAGGGCAGGAAGAGAAGGAAAGACTGGAGGAACATCTACAGACATCAGAGCAGGAACAGGGCAGCTGTTATGGAGGAGTGGGAGGAGAGTTACAGCAGCACTGAATGCAAGAGAAGCGCTGACTTCTGGGTATTACACACACACACACACACACACACACACACACACACACACACACACACACACACACACTATATATATATATATATATAAAGAAACAAGAGAAAAATACATCAATCATTGAGCGCTAAAGTGTAAATCTTAATGATTATTCTAATCGCATTGTTGTTGATGGTGAACAACAAGACAAGAGGAGTCACATAAGGGTCACTTCGGTTGAGGTCAAAGGTCAGAGGCCGGTCAGGGACGAAAGGCAAGGGATTCAGAGCTGACGAAGAACCTTGTGTGTTTGTGTGTGCGTGTGTGTTACTTACAGCCGACATGGTGTACTCCTGAGTGTGTTAGAAAGGCAGTAGGAGAAAGAAGAAGGGATTTCACTCGTTTATTTGAACAGGACGGAAAAAGCTGATGAAAAACTGAGGAAAAAAAAAAAAGCTGCAATTTGCTGCAGTTTGTGTTCAGTCCCCAGGCAGTGATTCATTTAAAGGACTAATGACTTGTGAATAGTGAGAATCATGCTTGCGTGACACGACATAGAATGGGTGCATTTATCGAACACACGTTCTGGCCTCTTCTAGTTGAAGCACGGCCGATTTAAACCTATTCTGGGGAGACTGCGAGGCAAAAAGCATACATAAACAGATAAAAGAGCCTTATTTGTAACAACAGAAAAATGAGGTAGCATCCTAAATAAGACACAGCGCAAATGCAAATAAGAGGATTTTAGGTGTATTGATCTTAGCCCCAACATCAAGGTTGGACCGCAGAATAAAATATGTTTATTCAACTTTTCAACCGAAAATGTTCTTAAATTATTCAGCTTTGCCCCGTATGTGGTATCTGGGCTTTGAAACCTCTGTCCCCCCGGTGAGCAGCAGAGTTAATGACTGCAGTGAGCACACGCACGCACGCATACACACACACACACGCACACAAACACACATGCTTTCTCATGCAACACACTTCGTGGCTCCTCTGTGTGCTTCTGTGGTAATGACCGCCTTTAGCCCTGCTACTGATCTCATATGCATGTCTCATTTACATATTTCCCAGCACCCCTCTGAGCATGATGACTGTGTGACCTTTTGATGTTCTGCAGCGAAAGAAACAGACGCAGATGCTCACGGACACACGATCATGCATTAGCTGTCATTAAATGTACTAAGAAGCAAGAAGGACCGGTATTGAATATAGTCTCTGTGATCGCTGTGCCAATGTGCTTTCATTTATCCAGCGTCTCGCAGACAAGCAGAGCCCAGCTGACAGCGACGCAAGCTTGTTAATCTAACTATTTTTCTCCCTCTATCATCAAGGTTGCGCTTACCATCGAAAACCCAGTGCAAGGACAAGAATGTGATTATCTGGTGTCTGGTTAGACGTGGCGCATCATAATGCATGTCAGACCATTAAGAGAACATGTTTTGGCATTCAAAAGGTGTCAGTCAGGGCAAGTCACTCAAAGTGTCCAGGATGTGTGAGTGTGCAGTATCAGCAGTGAGTGAGCAAACAGCGGTTTATACACCCTCTCTCACACAAACACACACTCACACACACACACACACACACACACACACATGCTCATTGTACAATACCTGGGATGAAATACTGTTCTCTAGCTAATAGAGAGACAGAAAGAGTCAAAGTGAAAAACAGAAGAAAAAAATGCTACACTAGAAGACGACAGTTACTGGCAATGTGTGTGTTTGTGTAAAAAATGTGTAGAAAATCCCAGAAAATACTACTATTTAGTTTTTTAAAAACTAAATTAAAAAACAAAACAAAACAAAAAAAAACAGGGAGATGAGGTTAGTAGAGAGAGGCTGAGGGAAAATCCCAGCAGGTAGACACAGAATGAAAAGAGAGGAGTGGTCATCTTGTCTTGGGTGTGTGTGTTTGGGAATGTTCAGAAATTAAAATTACTCTCAACTACATACCATATTTATATTGGCTATATTTTTGTGAACTACTGTATGTGTGTGTGTGTGTGTGTCTATACCTGAGCAGCGGAACTTCTTGCTCTTGATTTGCCCGATTCGCTTGTTGGCGAGCCGTCGAGGGCTGGTGCAGCGGGCGCCACTCGTCTCGATGGGATTGTCCTGCAGGTAGTCTGCCAGCCACTTCAGATGGCAGTCACAGATAAAGGGGTTTTGTGCCAAGTGACTGCATGGAGACACGGGGACACAGAACATACAAAACACATTCAGGTAAGCTGGCAATGAGTATATTTTTTCTGAGGCTGGCCAAAATGGAAGCGTGTAATAGAATCATATATGTGGACAGCAGCTCAAATGCTGATACGGGAACAGTGGTTATTTTATTCTTTAAATTAAAGAACCAGGATGAGTGGCAGAATTTATTTGTCAATAAGTGTATTATATGTCTATAATAAGATTTAACTGTATTGATTGTAAACAGTCACAACACAGAACTAAAATGCTGTATACAAACCACACACATATATATATATATATATATATATATATATATATATATATATATATATATATATATATATATATATATATATATATATAAAGCTTAATAAATGTATTACACCAACACACAATGTAACCCAATGGTTTATGCCACAGCTGCCCTAGATTAACAGTATTTGTAATTACCAAAATTAGTGAGTTCCGTGTTCTTGGATGTCCCATATACAGCACATAGCACATACAGACAATAACAAAGCACCGGACATAAACTCTTCACACTCGTCTACAGTGACCAGTGAGAAGTTATTAAGGAGAAAAAAATGCACATTTTCACCTAAAATCAAATTTATTTATTTTGCATGACAGCAAATTAAAGGGTGAAACAAAGTGCTGGGCAGTTTGATGGGCGGCAGTTTGAGATCTTTTTTTTGGATGTTAAAATTTACACTCCTGTTATAATCACTAATAAATGAAGAGAAACAGAGCAATAAGTAGGTATACAGGAGACCACAGTAAGAGCTAGAGTAAGATGTTGGGAGAGAGCCTGTTGAGTCTCTTGAAAGAAACTGGCAGTATGTCACTTCTCTGTGACGCATTTTGAAGCATTCATGTAGACTGAGAGGTTAGTTTAATTCCTAAAAGTGGCAAAGAAACTGCTGTTTATAAAGATGAATAAAAAGTCTTTTTTAACAATTGGTGTGTTATTCCAAAAATGTAATTGATTTTTGTTTATGTCCGCAGTTTTTCTGTTATTAGATTGCCGGTTACTTCACTTTCTTATTTATCTCTACTCTGGTGTGTGTGTGTATGTGTGCTCACTGAGCTCTGTGCGTGTGTGTGTGTGTGTGTGTGTGTGAGTACGTACAGCGTTTGTATGGCTCTTAGAGATGAGAAAGTCCCCTTGGCGATGGTTTGGAGCTTGTTGTCATACAGTGATAACAGATTGAGGTTGTGAAGGTCCTGAAATGCGTCCACACGCAGGCATGCTATCTTATTAGCATTCAGTAACCTGAAGTGACAGAGCGAAGGAGGGAGAGGGAGAGTAAGAGAGTGAAACGGAGGCTCATCCTGTTATCATTTTCTGATGAGTGTTTCAAATGGTGCAGGTCAGTGATGATGGCTTTCAGTCATGATGCGTCAACTCTGATGACAATGTTTCAGGTAAGCACTTTTCAGCTGAATATCAATGAGATGCAGATGTGTTCATCTGTTGTGTTTCTACTCACAGTAGCTGCAGGGAAAACAGTCCCTCAAAGAGTCCTTTGGAGATTTCAGTGATCTTGTTTCCATATAGTACCCTGCAGAGAACAAATGCGACATTAATAAGAACGCACATACACAATAATACTGATCTTATCACTCATCAAAGATTGTACAGAGAGTCACACCTCTTCTCTCATCTCTCTGTTTGTCTAGCATATGGAAATATGCTGTAGTAAATATTATATTATGCTATATGAGAAAATATTAGCATCTTTGGTGGAAACTGACCTTTGAATATTTTTTTTTGTGTAAAAAAGAAATACAGCTCCTATGAGTCTGACGGTCATTCTCACTCTAAACGCAGTTTGTGGTAATGATGATGATGATGGTTGTAATAGTTGAAGGAATTGGGATTGCCTGAAAGCTACAAAATCACTGAGCAATCTAAAGAAAACTTTGGTAAAAAATTTGAAAAGTAGTCAAATCTAAAAAAAAAAACCAAACAAAAAACAAAAAACTACTATTCCATCTAAAAAATGTAATAAAATGAAATTACAAAACTAAGAGGGCAGGCATTTTTGCTCTTGACTCCAAAAAAAAAAAAAAAAAAGACCCCCCCCCCCCCCCCCCCCAAAAAATGATAAGAGTAGATGATAAGACTTCAATCAAGACTGTAAAAACACTGAATCTGACTTCGTACCTGGCTGTATGTCAATACTACATGAAATATTACTCATGATGATCACTTTTCATTTAAATATCATAATAAAAATAAGATATCCTCCATAAATCTGGCTGTGATTACGGTGTTAGGAATGCACGTCGTTATCAGAGTGAAGCCTTCTTGTAAATACGTCAGATTTACTACACAAACAGGACGAGGCTGAGACTGCCACTGCCTTGCCCAACAAATACCTGAGATGCAAGCACATCTAACACACACACACACACACACACACACACACACACACACACACACACACACACACACACACACACACACATTTTTATGCACCAGGCTGAGATGAGTTGTGTATGCACGCTGAAGACATGTGTTTTAGATCGGCTTTTATTTCATTGTGCCGAGTGGCCGTCCCTGAGAGAACCGAGGTTGGGAAACAGTTGGAAGCAGATGCTTCATTTATGTCTCACACACATGTCAGCACATACAGTTCTGTTTGCTCACATGCATACATGCGCAGATACCGTCTATGGCTCTTTTACACCCTCTCTAACCAAACACTGATGCACAATAAACACACAGTGTGGCTTAATGTGAAAGCCATGGTGTGTGTGGTATGTCAGCATGAATCGGTGTGTCCCATTCTCTCTGTGGTGAATGTGTAATGAGGTGGCAGAAGCCTCCATTCAGCAATTCAGCATTTATGAATTATTGACTTTGGAGAGACGAGACGAGACCTTAATATAACTTCTACAGCCCTCACTCCCTCTTCAGCTCCTCTCTCCACCTTCCTTCCCACAGCTTCACACGCAAAGCAGTTGGTCCGACTTGAGACTCAGGTCGCAAAGAAAGCCAGCAACACCACTGCTTTTGTCAAACATGTATGTGCTTTTGTTTTGTGCATTATGCTTTATATGTTTATTTAATAGATTTGGGTGTAATTTCCAACCTTATAGAGAGTATGAGAGGGAAACAGGGAACAGGCAATCAGATGGTGAGAGTCACAGATCAGAAAATCAGAGAGAAATCATTATTAAAACTTTTTTTTTTTTGCATGTTTAAAATGATTTGTGGATTTCACCTTATGTGTGTGTGTTTTTTTAATTAATTTTTTAAAAGAGTATTGATATCGGATTTTCTTTTTTCCCCTGTCCATCTCCTGTCCCATGCTGCGGTCAAGTATCTGGCAGTAAAGGGCCTTTAATATGGTTGCCACTGACAAGAAAAAATGAAGATGATGACAAGAAAACCAAGCTCTTCTGGGAGTCCCATACAAAGTTTACAGGCCTGCTGTGCCTTGTTATGAGTGCATAGCGGTGATGGGACAGTCACTGTTTTCGGTGGTGGTGGTAAGCAGTCAACTACAGTCAGTTATTGCTCAGAAAAGTTTATGTAAACATAAGAAAATCCAAAAAAGACTTTAACTGTAGTAGCTTTACTTGTTTGATGAGGGATCATTTCAATAATTTGGCTACACTGTTGTGGGAAAACCTGACTGTTTGTGTTTCCCATTTTTCTTTCTCAGTATGTTATGACCATAACAGCTCTCAGATATTAAACTGGTGAGTACATTGTTCACACAAAATATGCAAACAATGGCTAAAAGTTAAAAAAAAAAAAAAAAAAGGAAGTTATGATGACAACTTTCTCAGAGTCCTAAGCAGATTTTAAACTTTTTTTTATACCTCAAAGCAGTGCTTTGTAGTGTTTTTATAAAACACATCTTTAAAATAAACATACCACACAATACTCACAAAGAGTTGAGGGAGCGCAGACCCTGGAAGGCATCCGAGGCCAGTTCTGATATCTGGTTGTTACTCAAGTCTCTGTGAAAAAGCCGTGGAAAAGGAAAAGGAAACAAGAAACAGAAGCATAAATCCTGAGAGTCAGTGAGGAAGAGAGAAACATAGAAAGTGTAGCAGGGAGGTCAACACAAACTGCAAAGGGGACAGCAGCTAAAGTTTTTGTGGATGGTTGACAGGGTGCAGAATGCATGCATCTCCTCATCTACTCACATCCTGCGCAGTTTCTTATAAGGAGAAAAGGCCCCAGCTGGTATCACCTTGATGGCGTTCTGCTCCAGTCGTCTGGAACCAAACATACACACAGACCATTGAGAAGCGGCATTAACATTCCCCTATCAGAGAGCTATCTCTGCTCTATTGTTGGCTGTTGCTCATTCCCGGAGGCTCTGGCTAAGGGGAAACTTTTCCAGATAAGCTCCTTTAATGGACCCTGCCAAAGTCTGCCACATTTTTCTGATCTTTTGCCCTCTTTAACATGTGTATAGTCAGACGGACACACAAACACACAGCCGTAACATCTGGGAAGTGTTCCATTAATTCTGACTCTGCATCAAACAGACATGCCAGCAGACTGGAAGAAAGGAAAAAAGAAAAAAAAGAAGAAAAAAAAAAAAAGCCATTCTCCAAACATTTCCAGTGTGTTCATTCACTGTGACAACAACTTAGACTAAAACAACAACTTCATTGTGAACCATTTTCCTAAAATCAAGTTATTTTTACTTTCTAAACATTTCACTACTGACATTTTTGACTGAATGTGCATAAAGTTTCTATTCTATAGCGGTTTCAGTTGTTCCAAGTCTGAAGTGAATCGACACCAGTCTTTTTCAAGCCTAAAATCAATTAGAGCAAGGCCAAGTGAAGTATAAAATTAGACAAGTCAACTCAAAGACCTTCTCTGAGTCTAAAGTAAAAATAAAATCTGGAATCAATAAGGAAGTACATGTCTGAAGTCTTGCAAGTCTCATGCCGGGTTTTAAGCCATTTGAAAGAATTCTAGGTCTTAACTAAGTCAAGAAAAGTCTAAGTTAGGGCCCATGTCTTGCCATAGCATTTAGAAAGTCTAGTCCTAAGTTTAAATAGCCAAATCCAATTCTTATCCAATTCAGAGAAGCAGGGTTGCCATTTTGTCACAGGGCGACACAAATCCAAGTGAAGTTAAAACCATCATGATAATTTTAATCTTGAGTCAGTTAAGTCCCATTAAATTGAAGGAAGGTCTACAGGCAATATGCGGGCAGATCTGATGCAACGACAGACATGTCATGTGACATGTGGACACGAGTCTCTTTATACTTTTACAGCACCCAGCACTTTGATCTGCACCTGCAACATGTGCGTCAATCAGTGGTATACTTCATTGCGATTCATTGTCACGTCAATTGTTCATCTTACAGTTATTTTGTGCGTTGGCACTGCAAGTTGCAAAATGTCACTGACATTCAGATCTCTGGGCACCACATCTCTGCCGGTCTCTGTTCAGCCTCTCTAAAGGGACACAAGCGACTGTGCATTGGTTCTATGGAGCGCCAACGCAGAGATTTTCAGATTATCAGTGTTAAAAATACATCTAACATCCACTCTAAAGATTGTCAGTCCTTCGGCTCAACCCAGCTGTGCAGAAGACAGAAGTCATAATAGACAAAGATTGTCTTTGAAGCGAAATCAAGTATTAAAAATAATGAAAACTGTCCACTGCAGAAATCGTCCTCTAGTGAGTGCTTTTTGATGTTTGAAGATTTTTTTTGTGCACTCTTGTTGTGAACTTTGCTCTCACTCCCTTTCCTGTCCAAACCCACTTCTCAACCAATCAGCATTCCTCCTACACAGTGCCACTGCCATCGAGCTACATGCTGCTGGTTTTCTGGAGCACTGCACACAAGCAAGTCTGCATTGTCTGCATCAAATCTAGCCAAGACCAGTATTACGAAGTCCACTTAAGTCTGACTCAAGAAGTTCAAGTCTCAAATCTTAAGTCAACATTTTGTTTTGGTACTTTGTTAAACGTGGCAGCTCTTCTCCTTACACTTTTCTTTGATTCTCACTTTCAGATAGCGATGCGATCTGCCTCGTCCCTCAGATTAATCGTTCAGTTGTTCTTCTTTTGTCATTCCTTTATTATTTTCTTAAGCAGCAAAGAGCTGCATGACCAGGCTTTCTCATTTCACAGATGTGTGGTTTTATTTCACCACACAAAGAGAAGTAGTGAAACAGAAAGGTGGAAAGAGACGAAGAGGGAAAATGGAAAGAGAGCAGGAGAAATATCACCGCTCCTGGTGTGGATGCAGGTGTTTTGTGTGCATGAAAGCTGTTTGAAGTAACTACGTGTACTTAAATCACATGTCTTACATCTCAGTGATGGTTTCAGGCAGGTTGGTGGGTATTTCTGTGAGACCCTTTCCTCTACAGTCCACAATATTGTTACTGCACGTGCACGACTCTGGGCACTGTAACACACTGCAGGAGGAAGATGATGACGACTGGTGACCTACACAGAGACAGAGGGCCAATATTATCCATGGATAACAGATTATGCTTGGAGTAAATCCCAAAAGCAAAGGAAAAAAAACTGCAGCACAGGTAGAGCAACTGTGCAAGTGAGGGAAATATGCTGTCCTTAGATGTGACCTTGTCTATCTAAAACAATGTTGTATTCTCGTGTTGTACAGAAAATCAGATTGATATATAATTTAGGAAATGCAGCACATAGAGTTAAAGACAAGCCATTTAATAGAGTACTTACCTTCATCCCAGTCTTTAAAAAGCATGAGCAAAAGGTAATGAGAAAAAAGCAAACGAGACAAAGCAAAAGATGGGTTTGCCACTGTGAAACAGCAAGCAGAGGGAAGTCACAAAACAGACGGCAAAGCAAATCAGTAAACCCGACCTACCTGTGCACACAAACTCCTTCTTCTGCACCTCAGCCACATTGTGCCCCCTCAAATGCGGCGGGGCCATGCATTGTGTGTAAAGACCCAGCCGGGGGCGCTGTCGCAGCCACTCTGACAGCCAGGCTACGTGGCAGTCACACTGCAGGTTGTTGGAGTGCAGGCGGCTGGGGGGGCAGAGGAGGAGGAGGAGGAGGATGATGAAGAGGACCCAGACAAGAACAGGTGGGTGGGGGAGGTGAGAAATGAGAGGTATGATGACAGGGGAGGCAGGAGCAGGTTGGGAGAGAGAGGGAGAGGGTTGCAAGTACAGATCAATCAATCTTTATACAAATGGACACGGATGGGAAGAGTCCTTCCCCTCAGGGCAGCAAGGTGTACCAAATACACAGAGATGCCACTTACAAGGTCCTGAGCTTTGGCATGTGGTTGAAACTGGCCACAGACAGCCGGCTGATGTTGTTATTGTTCAGGGTGCTAAGGAGGAAAAGTGAATACACAATATATTATCTTTTCTTATTATAGATATGCATAATGTCTCATTGGTCTTTTATTGTTACCATGAAAAGAGCTCTTGCAAACAGACATCCTAAAATCAGTGCACTGGTAATGTCACATAAAAACAATCAAAAACAAATCTGTGTTATATTAATGTTTTCAAAGCACCACCTTGTTGGTTTCTAAGTAGCTCTGTTATAAATCACATTTAATTGAAACCTACTGAGACTTCAGTCTGTCTTTTTTAGACATCGGCTTTATACATTATCCATTTATTCTCTCCCAAATTGCTCAGACTACAGAAAATCTTTTGAAATTAGATAAAAACAGGTGCTAAAGTTTCTTTGCCTGTAAATGATCAGTTACCTTTGCACATTTGCTTATAGCTCTGATTAAACTTCTTAAAACACACAGCAGTCTATATACTGCCCACTTAAGATATTGACTGACTTTGAAATCAAAGCATAATTAGTATTAAAAACATTAATAAGTTGCATAACACTTCAACAAAATTGTCTATTCAGTGGCCCTGATGACCCAATTAATGCATTATGCGATGATGGAGGGCACTTCTATTTAAAAGTGAGAGGAAGAGTAAAAAAGATGCATCAGGACTGGATGTCAAACAAAAATGTTTAACTGCCTAAACTACCATCCCGGATGCCCTGCGTGTGAAAGGACATAACATTCTTAGACAGCATTAACATGACACAGAAAATATCCTTGAAAGTGTAATGATAGAGAAACACAATCGCCAGCCAATAAAGCAAAGATTTAAAATCTCTCGCATTGAGACATTGGTGAACAAAACAAACTGTCATGTTTTAACTTTATTTCAGAAAAAAACAAGCAGTATTAATTGCATGTTCTCTCTGTTTTATGTTTGCCTTCCTTGTCTCACCTAAAGGATGGACATGGTACAAATGGGGATACCGTGACTTGCACCCCTGCTCCGAGCACACTCGATAATGACAGAACAAAGTGTTAGCGCCACTGCTCAAAATATATGAATTCAGTCTTATTGAGGAGCTGCACAGGCAATGCAGTCTTTGAAAGGTCAAGGAGGAAATTAGCTGCTCTGTATTGTACTGTTGTTAGTGTTCGCCAAAGCTCTGCTGCTGCTGTTCGCAGGTACTCACAGTACTTCCAGGTCGCGTAACGCTCTGAAAGCTCCATCTTCAATACAGCTGATGTGGTTGTAGTCCAGCTGGCTGCAGACACACATGTACACACAAGAAAAAAAGGAAGCTGAAGACGTAAAGATGTTTAACAACATATCTTCAGCCAGCTCTAGGTGAAAACACCTCAACTCCTCAGCAACCTCGCTGCCTCACCTTTACCTTCACTTTCTCTCTTTTTTTAAAAAGTTTTATCTTCTGGTCTCTTTGTTCTTTGTAGATGCATTTCTCAATGTATTTATCTCTGTGTTCATTCCTGTTTCCCGCTCTCTTCTGATGTCTAGTTTGTATGCGCTGCTCTATACCTTGTCCCCCATCCCTCTTCCTCTCTCTCCCGGCTCTTTCTCAAAGTCGGTTTGCTGAAACAATTTAATTAAGACATAAGGACAGTAAATCATGCGCTGTCATCCGCACTCTAATGCATGCACACACACGTAAAGATCCACACATGCACACCCGCATAATGCCCTGTCCTTTGAGAATAATTGCAAGGCATTTAAAAAAACCACAGGAAGCAGTAAAATAGTTGAAAAATCCATATTTATAGAATTACAGATGGGCAGTTACTTTTACCTGTGAAATGACCAACAATTATTATAACTAGGAGGGAGGCAAAACAAAGACAGGAAACAGCAAAATGCCAGTGGTGTGACATCCAAAGTGCGCACGCGCGCCCACACACACACGCACGCACGCACGCACACACACACACACACACACACACACACACACACACACACACACACAGAGCACTAACAAGCAGCAGTGCCAGTCAGTACAGCAGGCAGGAGGCACATGACATTTACCACAATTAAATATTGATGCACAAGCACATGGATGTTGTGCACATTCTAAAACATGTCAGAAAGCAGGTGCCACACGTGCACGCATATAAAACCATATGCATCCACACACACACACACCACACCACACTTAAAACCAGAGAAAGTGTTGTTAAAGTGCCACTTACAGGTTCTTGATTTCCACAGCTCCCCTGAAGGCTTTCCTTGGAATTCCTTGAATCTGGTTCTCACTGAGATCACTGGACAGAGAAGGAGACACAGAAAAATGGGGGCAGAGAGTTAAGCCAAGCTATCACAGAACCACTTGCGTTGCAATCCAAGTACTTGATGTAATCATCAAAATGCAGAGGCTGGGTGGGGGTGGGAGGTGGGGGGACTTCAGAGCCAGACTGATCATCTGCAAAATTGAGTTCCTCACAGACAGAGCACTCCTTCCCCAAATATAATCAGCCGTCTCAGTTCATTTCTCAGTGATACAAAACACTTCCTCTGACAAGTGTCCACACATCTAGAGCCAGATGCTATTCAGTTGTCTGCTCTGAACATCCATACAAGTCAGGTACAAGAGGCTCTGAGTGTACCAGCAACCTGTAGGGGGCACTAGTGACCTCCACTTCCCTCAGAGTTTTCTGTTCCTCCTCTCATCACTCCCACACATCTCTACCTCACCCCCACTAACCCCTCCTTCCTCTGCTTTTAAGGAATGAGTGATGGATGTGTGTGTGCGTGTGTGTAAGTACAAGCATTGGGCTTTACAGAGACTTTAATTTTCATCCACTTTAAATAAGCTACAGCTTGCAATAAAAAAAGAAACACTCACTGCAGTCAGTATCATACATGCACAACGTGCTAACGCACACACATTAACAGGAGTATAAATACACTCAAACATATGAACAGGTGCTTCACAGACTAAATTTTGCTATAGTGCCTGCCATCAAGTGAAACACATCCTATCACTCACTGATGTAGCAGCTTGGTTTATAAAGGACACGCGCATGCCCTCAAAGGTGCTGAAGGATATACTCACAAATAGTTACATGAACAGAGGTGTTAATCACACACGCACATGTGCAAATATAAATAAATGAGATAAAACAGAGGCATGAGAATGAATTCAGCTGTCCATCACAGACTGTTACAGCAAGTAAAATGAAGGCACTCCATCAGCTCTGGAAAGACGACACTCCGGCATCCTAAAAGCATCACAGACTGCTTGGTAGTGAGTGTTTTCGCATGTGTCCTCTGCTTCCAATGCAACCCTAAGTTCCAGACAGACCATCTGACCTTTCACCTTTGACCTTCCAGCTCTTGACCCCGACTTTTTCCTCTGCCACACTAATCGGCTAACAGCTAATGCCCATCCACATTCCTCGCATTCCGGCAGTTGTGATCGTTTAATCAGCACTACAGGTATCTCTCCACCTGCTGCTTCCACCTCTTCATCTGAAGTGGTAATTTATTGCAAATAATAGAGAAAAATTACGAAGCTGGGAGTTTTAAAGGCTAAAACCCACAAATGGCTTGTTCATTTGGAGCCTTAATGTCCAACTGAAATGGCAAAAGGAAAGTGATTCTTTAGCCTACGAGCCTGTGGGAGGGCTGGCTGGCTGCTGTGAGCTTTGGATTGACAGCTGAGACAGACAGCAGGGGCACAAAGACACAATGTAAACAAACGTCCTCTGGTAACTGTAGCTCTTTAAGAGGCATGTGTTAGGGGTGATAGCGAAGAAAAGTAATCCATCATTCTGCATCCACAGCAACAGATTGCAGCATTGGCAGGTAAATGTTTTGAAGATTTTCAGTGTCCCAGCTGAGGCACAAGTTCATTCTCAAGTCTCAAAATGACACAAGTGAGTGCACTTTTAGTCAGTGAAAGTGTGCTGAATGTTGCATTAGAGCTGTATCTATTCCAGCATATTGAGGTTCAATACCAAATTGCTGCAGTTCACAGTCTGCGTTTTTTTTTTTTTTTCTGTATATAATTGCCAAATGGAAGCTGGTGATTTCTGCAAACACAAAGGATTAAATGTAAAATGACCAAGAGAAGATGTAGATAATTTGCCTAATCTTTTAAGTGGTTATGATATCAACTTTCTTTGCTGCTTTTCTCCACCCTATGAATCACTGTTTGCTGAGAATCTTTGGATGTTGGATTACTGGACAGACAAAACAAGGAATCTGAGAATGACATGTTGAGGTCTGGACAGTTGTGATGGGAAAAAGCAATAATTAGTTGCAGCTCCTCAGTAAAATGTGTTCATCTTTGCTGTTTCACACACACAAAGCAAATACACATGTGCATCTTCTCTTTTAGTCTCTCTCGCTCTCTCTCTCACACACACACACACACACACACACACACACACACACACGCACACACACACGCACACACACACACGCGCACACACACGCACGCGCGTGCGCACACACACACAGTGGCTGGTCTGAATCAAATAGAGTGTATCCTGATACTGTTTTTACAGGACCAAGGGGGTTTGGAAAACAGCCGTACTCCTTTAACCGCTGGAGCCCTAAAACCAAGTGCTTTTTAATTTAACACACACACAAGCACACACACAGATGTAACTATCAGATATAACAATCAGTAAAAAGTTGTTCATGTCAAAAGTGTGAAGATCTGACAATTTGTGTGCCTATGCTTTAGGTCGCACACAACCTTCATTGTTTACGCACACACTTAACATTCAATTGGGAACACACAACTCACTGCTATGTCAATTATAGTAATGCAGCTTGGTAAACATCAGAGGAGAGAAAAGAAATGCTGTGTGTGTGTGTGTGTGCGTGCGTGCATGCATGTGTGTGCGCGCGCGTGCATGTGTGCACATGGGAGACATGGACATTTATTCTCTGAAGCACTGAGATGATTGAAAATTGATTCTGAGAAATTTTTCTGCCCTTGTGATGTGCAACAAGAGACAGACAGCATGCACACACATACTGCACACATATCACGGCATACTCATGTACACTTAGTACATGCATACACATGTGAGTGGCAGTCTGGGTTACTGTGGGGCTCTTAAGGAAGTGCAGGACGCCACTCTAAACCCTATTCATCACTCAGACCACCAAAGAGAGAGAGACTGAATAACAAGTTTTATCCCGCCTAGAAAATTGACTTCTTAGGGACTTAGGAGTGGATTTTCTTCCTCTGTTTGGCACCAATGCACCTGATTCAGTTTCATCTCCACTTAAATGATTTTTTTGGTGAATATTCTACCTACTACATTATCTTTTCTTCTCGAACTTCCTCTCTCTTCACCTCTCCCTTTTCATCCTTCTCTCTCACTGTGTCTTTTCCTCTTCTCCTAAATTGGTCTTGTTTTTGGACTTCCCCAAGGTTTAACCCCTCACCTCTGCCCCTAAGCCTAAACTGGGAGGCTGGCTTCATTAAAAGAGGCTCCCGCTGAGCCCAGTCTGTGCGTGTCCGTGCATGTGTGTTTTTGTTTGAAGGGGCCGGGGGTATTAGACCCACACAGGAACTATATCATGCTGCTAAGTTAGGAACCTTCTGAAAGAGGAGACACACACACACGTCCACCCACAGACACACACGTGCACATGCACACACCAAACCCAGACGCATCACTGCTGAAGCTCACAGCTGACAGCCCCATGTCGTGGATGTGATGTAGGAAAAGAGATTTACTCACACACACACAGTGCCACATTGTGCATCAATGTCACAGGAGAAGGGTCCGAAAAGGTTGTGTCCTATTTTAGCTTTCTTGCATTGCACTTTTTCTTTGACATCCACCCTAAGAAAGATAAATCTAAAAAAAAAAAACCAAAACAACAACAAAACGGTGTCCCTGTTTCCTCCCTGTGTCCACACCAAGCTGTTATTTTTCACACTCAGAAACTGAGCTGTTTGAGTATGTTCTCCCGGGCAGATAAATCTTAAAATGCTGGCCTCAGGTTTTGGAGTGGACAGGAAAACTTGAGCTTTTTGAAAACAATGAAAAAGTCTTTGGTCAGGATTGTTACCAGTAAGCAGTTAAAAAGCCAGCTTTCTGTAACCTCTAATCCTCTCTGTGGTCACACATTTTAAATGTCAGCATAGACGTATAGACCACATTTCGTCCTTTATAATGATTTGGCCGATGCCTCACTGCACCAAAGCCGGGCACTGCTTGTCTGTCAGTCTCATGATGGAAAAATGTGTAAATGACAATGACTAAATTGTGAGTTTGGCTACATTAAAACCAAGCAGCAAGCTCCAGGGCTAAGAAGTAAAGTCAACAGTAAAGTGTCAAAAACTCCTCAAATGGCCACTTGAGCCTGACTTCAAAAGAAAGTAAATCCCCTAAGTAGCCGTGTTAAAACACACTACTTTACAGAAGAAATAATCACATTTACGGTCTGGTCTTCCTTCCAGATGGAGGGACAGTGAATTTCTATATAACTCAGCCATTTTTATAGTCAAAATATCTCTTTAGTCTTTAGTCTTTATACTTTTATGCCTTTAGTGTATGTTATTGTGTTTTAGGGTTACTCGTTTAAATGAAACGGTTGCAGCTGTAACAGTAGTAATTTCACTTTGGGATCAATAAAGTATTCTGACTGACTGACTGACTGACTGATTTACAATTTTTAAGACCAAAAGTGCTGCACCAGTTTTGGTGAGTGAGATTCTAGCATTCTTTTGGTCTTTAACTTAGCACTAATTAGCATGTATCTGTATCTATGCCACCAATACAGTCTATGAATGCAGCTTAAATGACAGTGGCTAGGTCCATCTTTTATATACAGACTATATTTTGAACAGATTACAGGTAAAGAGCACCAGTTTAACTATGTGAGACATCTGTCCAGATGCCAGCTGTCTGTAGCTGTTTTTAATCATGTTTAGGTCAGATTTGGTGTGGACGGATCTTTAGAGAAATCACCTGTCAGTGGGCCTACATCATTCTGGCACACAAACACCTTTTAGATTTAAATCTAGGGTTGTGTGGTTCTCTAGAACTTCCATTTTTTCTCACCTCTGGTGGGCCAGGATGTGTGTATGTGTGCGCGCGCGTGTATGTGTGTGCGTGACAGAGTCAGGTCTTCGGTGTTAAGAGCTTAGTGCTGCGTTTCTAAAGGATCTTTTCAATGTGAGGGGGGCTTTTGACACCCTCCATGTCTAAGAAGACCTGGGCATGAAAGAGCACTACTGAATTCTCACACATGCACCCCTCATCCTTTCCCCTCCTCCCTGTTTTTTGTGTCTCACACTGGACACACATACACAAACTCTTACCTACTGTTATACAGTTTCTGAATCTCTTTTGTACAAGGCCTACTGCCGCAAGATTCTTCCCAGGTCCAGCAAACTGGGGGTTCCCGTGGCCGAGTGTGTGTGTGTGTGTGTGTGTGTGTGTGGTAGGGTAGGGTATGAGTTGGAGTTGGCAGAGCAGTAAACTAATCATCTTGTTCAAATCCCTTTCGGAGACCTTAATCCTATTAAGTATTAGAATGTGTGAATGGGCAAAGAAGAAGCTGGAAAGAGTCAAAAAGGAAAAGGGGGAAAAAGAGAAGGAGAAGGAGTGAGTTTCAGTTTTTTGTAGAGGGAGTTTATGAAGAGATGGTCAGGGAGGATAAAAATGACACTGGGACTTTCAGTGTGCATGAGTATGTGCGTGTCTGTGGTTGGATCTTCCAGCTAATTCCGGCAGTGATGCCATTAGTGGACCCCCAAAGATCACACTTCTGTGGGCAATTAGGAGGAGAAAGGCTCCCAAAGAAAAGAGAGGAGATGAGAGGAGAAAGGAGAGGGAGGAGAGTAGACCTTTTGAAGACAATACTGAGGATTATCGAGCGCACTGGGCCAGGACTGGCACCTGGCAATGTGGAGGAATGCGTGCCCCCGGTGTGCGAGTGATGATAAATTGTGGCTTCTCTGGTTTAAATTTATGTGCATCTTGGAAATCTTGGGCGGCAGGATTTCAGAACTGATAAAAAAAGGATTCTTACTATTCGCTCCTTCAAAAGACAGTTATTATGCAGAATTACACACACCCTCCCACACACCAATCGTGTCCTCTTTCAGCCTCCTGCTTCAGTCTCTCTCTCTCCTAAACTAATATTGACTTTGCTCATGAATGACAGAACTGCAGTCCTCCACGCTCTCGCCCTCTCTTCCCATCTCATTGTCTGTTTCCCTTATTCACTGTCACACCTCACGCACATACTTTGAACACCAGGTAAGATGGTTGCTATGGTTACGGGACCAGGGTGGACACCTAGGGACACTTTCTCTTGACAGAAATGTCCCCTGTGTGTACGTGGGTGCGCTTGTCCTGCAAAGATGGCAATGTGCCCAAAAAAGGTAAGAGCGCGTGTTCCCACCATGAGTTTGTAGCAGTACAAAGTGCCCAGTTTACAGAAGCTCGTGCGGTAAGAGCTGCGTTACTTTTCCAGCTGATTCTGAGGTTTTATTTTGCAATCTTTCCTTGCTTATATTTTGAACGGGGAGAGAGCAAAGCCAAGAAGATTTCTTGGTAGAAATGTGACATTCTGCCTACTGATCTCCTACATAAATAGCTCCTGCAAATTTCATTCAATTGTTCACTTTTTTTTAAAAATTTTTGACAAAGCCAGCTGCAAGCCACGTGCCAAACCTGTTGCTGAGGAAACAGCAAACTAAATATACATTCCCTTTTCTCTTTAGATGGTGAAATAACAAAGCTGAAAAAGTAAAGATAACATTTTCTTCTATTTGTGTGTGTGTGTGTGTGTGTGTGTGTGTGTGTGTGTGTGTGTGTGTGTGTGTGTGTGTGTGTGTGTGTGTGTGTGTTTGCGTGTGTGTAAAAGAAGACTGATTACGTTGCTTTCCAGCCCAGGAACAGATTAGTCAGCGTTCTGAGACCATGACATCATCTGAAATGTTTACACGTGTAATTATAGACAAGTGAGAAATACATCTGTTGTACTAACACACACTCACAGTGGAGAAATAGAAATGGCTTGCAGTAATACAGTAATTACATATGAGGAGAAGCGCTTAATAATGGGGACCATCTGATGATGATATTTAGATTTGCAGCTGGCTCAACAGAAAGGGCCATCACACTGTGTCCTGCACCTGTGCTCTTCCAACATGCGTGTTAGAAATAATTCTTCTTCACGTCATTGTGTAAGCATTTTAAAACATGTTTTGGCAAATGGAATGGAGAAACATCAAATGTCAGAGATGCTGAGAACATTTTAATCCACTGTAAATGAAAAAAAGAAATCAACACATGCGTGAGTTTACCGATTACGTGCTTATCAGTCAAGCCTCGTAACTGGTTTTGGTGATAATAAAGAAGATCCCAACAATATAAGAACATAAACATACAGTACATGCAGCAAGGGATTGATAAAAGGTTGCAGAAAACATGCAAATATCTCATTAATTTCTGTCAGTACCAGCACCCTCTAATAAGCAGGGATTCTAAACTTTAAAATGTCCAGGAGAGGGTTTACAGGTTTACCAAGTGTCTGAACGAAAAACAACAATTCAAACCAGTTGTGTGATGCTACCTGTGTAGAACTACTTGTGTTGGTCCTAACCGGAGTGAAATCTTCTAAGGAACACATTTCATTTAGCATATTGCACTTTGAGCACCCCCTAATGGTCAACGTGCATGTTAACTTTTTTACTTGTTTGACAGTAGATTTCTAAAGATGTTTGAGCTCATTTTAATTGAGAAGTATTTAAATGTAACAGAATATTTCATCTTTGATGTCTCCGTCTCCATCTTTCCTGACATTTCTCTCCCTCCACCTCTGGTCTTTTATCCTGATTTTTCTGCTTTCCTTTGGGGGTCTTTCCATCCTTCTCTTCCTTTTGTCTCTCCCACTTTCTCTGTCTCTTTCGTCTACATCCCCTACACCCTGCACCACCCTCCTTTGCCCTGCTCCCTGTGTAATGAGTCTAATCCATCAGCCAGACAGTATTAATCGTATTCCGATAGCAGTGTGTTCACTCGCAGCTCGCTGCTGTCTCTGTCTCTACGAGTCAATAACCCCAACGCTAACACCTACACACTGCCTATGACAGATAGGCTCTGTGTGTGTGTTTGTGTGTGTGCGCACGTGCACGTGTGTGTGTGTTTCTGCATGTATTTGAATTTTAAAACCAGCTCAGCACTATGACCAAATTTACTGCAGTCTTTGCCTGGAAGAGCGTCCAAAACACACATGAGATGTAGACACAAACACACACACCACAGCTAAAATGACCACCACTGGATGAGTTGCCAGACCACTTGGTCACCACAGGCCCTTGGTGAGTGACATCATATCCTTTTCCTGTTTGCCTCTTACACTGCCATACAATAATAAATAGAAAAGATAAATAGAAAGTGACAGCACATGATTGTGTGTCTGGGTCCATTTGTGTGGGTTTGTGCATCTGCTTGCATGTGTGTTTGCGTGTGTGTGTCTCTGCCTGCCTGTCCGTTGCCAGGTCAGAAAGTTTTTCACCCACGTCTTTGACCTGATCTGCCACAAACTCCATGACCCAATAAGCTGAAGCAGCAAGCAGCCACCTCCCTTCTTGTCTGCCTCTTTTCCATTTAAAACTTCAACTTCTTACAGAGAGAGAGAGAAAAAACCATCTCTGGTGGATAGCGTATCAATCTGGTGCCCAACGATCCTTTGTCATTTTCAGACTTAGCTTCGCCATCAATTTTTCCCCCACAATTCACTTCATCCATCAATTGCTGCACCACTCTCCTGATCGTTCAATCATTGCATCGGTCTTTTCATACATCAATCATTCATTCGTGCTATTCATCTGTCATCCTGGAATCCTGCTCAGTCAGACGACCAGAAGCGTTGGACTTAAACTAAACGCTTAAGCTTATGGAGGGAGAGGTGAGAAGGAACCCTAACCTGGATGTGCATTATATTAGTCTGACACTTAAATTGTCACCATTAAAACCTAACAGCCCATCTGCTGCTTTTTGCTGCTCAAACCAACCAGAGATGATAACAAATAAACAACTAAACAGCACAAAAATGGTTTAACAGCTATGAAATATAGAGGTCAGTTTTTCCCCCCTCTAGCAACATTTTTGGTGAGATTGACAGCTGCGCTTAGGAAGTGATGGTCTGTGGTTGGGGAGAGTGTGTTTGTATATCAGGAATGAGGGGTTAGTGGATCTGTGGAAAGAGGCAAAACATGTGAGCAAGAGTGCGGAGAGTAACAGAGGACTGCATCGCCGATGACTTACTCACCCTGGTGTCATTATTCACAGTTTACAAACCGTGACAGGACAGGCAGAGACAATCACACACACACACACACACACACGCACGCACGCACGCACGCACACACACGCACACACACACTCTTCTCTTCTCACATCTCTTAATTCAGCAGTTTGTGCGGTTTTGTCTTTCCTTTCCTGTGTTTACCCAGCAGCTTAGAGTGACATGCTGGCAAGGCCTCCTTGCAGACACACAGACACAACACCCATGCACACATGTCTATATAATCATGCTGATACACACACACATACTCACAATATATCTATATCTAGATAGATAGATAGCTAGATAGATAGCTAGATAGATAGATAGATAGATAGATAGATAGATAGATAGATAGATAGATAGATAGATAGATAGATAGATAGATAGATAGATAGATAGATAGATAGATAGATAGATAGATAGATAGATAGATAGATAGATAGATAGATAGATAGATATGTGATGTTGGTAAACTGATATATTTAATCACATTGAGAAAAGTAAAAGAAAGGGGTGGTAGATGTTTATATACTAAAAATGAGTGATTTTAGCCCATTACTAGGTGGTTGCTAGGCGTGTATATTTTTTGGATATAAATTAGATGTTACTGTTGTGTAATTTAAACAATAGGATGCTTTCATAATGTGTAGGTGCATAAAGATTAAAGCCGAGTCCACACTGATGATAGCTAGTTCCAGGCTCTGGTTGCCTAGGTAACCCTCTAATGTATCCTGCACTCTCATTGGTAGTCGCTTTAATCGCTCACCCCTGGAAGTTGAGAAATATTTATCTCGGGTCCCACCCAATTCCTTTTGTCAGTGGTTGTTTTACCTGTAGTTGCTGAAAACAGGTCATTTTAGCCTGTTGTTAGGTCGTTGCTAGGCAGAATGATGACATTATAATATGTGATATAGATAAGAACCTTCCAGGACCTGAGATGTACCTGTGTGCCAAGTGTGGTGGCTCATCTCCTGGTGGGCTAGGAGGGGTTTGTGGGCAAAGAAACATACAGACTGACAGACAGAGATTTGCTGTCCCAGAGTAAGCTTTATTTAGTGTGTAGTATAGACTAAATAAATCTTATATACAATGTGAGGAAAAGGATGCGTGGATGCGTATGCTCACAACCTCATACCAAACTCATACCAATTCAATTACATTTTCATATTATTTTTTGGGGAGCCAATCATCACTAAAGAACATGTCATAAAAACAAAGTGAACATTCAGAGTTGTCACAATGGTATTTAAAGCGCGTTGACTGATTCACATCATTAACTCAGGCATTGACTAAGATGCAAGAAAAAAAAATTCCACCTTAAAAGTCAGTAGCTATATTTATTAACCTTCTGATACCCAAGGTTTTGTTTATGTTGGATTTTTAACTTTTCTGCGCTATTTGGGAGAGGTGGACCTGATAAGTATAAAATCCTAAGCATCATCTCTGAACAGGGAGTATATTCTCATATATGGGGACAATGGCTTTACTTTACAGCATCACACAATAAAGTGACCAAGGTTTAGCAAAATATAAAACACTTTATTTTAATGTCCCTATATGAGTACAGGAGGTTGACCTTGACTGCATGGTCTGTTATAGTTGATTAATGTATATAAAGCAGTGGTTAGCACCTGAAAAATGAGCCAAAATGGGAGCACATCTTTGCATCATACGTGTTTAAACAAATCACATTGCCACTGTGCTTTATTACCCATAAGTAAAATGCTAACATACAAGGAATTTTTGCTTCATATCTTTCCTCCTCATATCTTTCTCAGTGAATTTAGGGTATTCAGTGGTGAGTGACATCAGTATGACAGCTGGTCTACAAAGGAAGCCTCTGCAATGTAATTTCCATTCATCCATTTCCTTAACTGCAGGTAGCCAGTCCATCACAGGGCTGCAATGTCATTTGTCTGTTAAAACAATAAAAGAAAAAGAGTTTCTAATGGATTTAGATGAATTAGATTCCTCTTTACCAGTATGAGTTCTAGCACATCCAAATGTAAAATACACAGATGCTCCTCCAGGTTTGTTGTAGCCTCATGGCTTCAGTTCAAATGTTCACATTAAAGCAGGCAAAAGTGAGGTGGTCATCATGGGTAAGAGCTGGGGCCAGATCACATTTCTCCCATCAGGCACTATTAGAGTGTGTGTCACCATCTCTGTGTGTTGTGTGTATGTTAGAGACAGAAAGTGTTTCCTCCCCTGAGGCCTCTCACTTAAACTCAGTGTGAAAATGAGCCTCTTGTCAATCGTCTACTCGGGGCTGTTTAGGGAAATGAGCGATTCATCAGTCAGCTGCTTGGCTGTGAGTGGGTGATGAGGCTGTGGCGGTTTACAGTATCTGACCCGGCACCTGCACAATGCTTTTAGACCAGAGAGAGAGAGCGAGAGAGAAAGAGAGAGAGACCAGGGGAGGAGAGGAAGACGGAGGGGAGGGGCCAGCGGTGAAGACAAAAAGATGGAAGAACAACATTTGTGGCCATCAGAAAGAAATCCAAGCGCTATTCAGAAAAAGAACAAATTGGCAGAAAGGCATAGTTTCTGCTTTTCTTTTATCGCTACTCCACCTCCTCTTCTCTGTCTCACTCCAAATCTATTCAAGATGTCTCCAGCAAACCACCCCCCCGCACACACACACACACACACACACACACACACACACACACACACACACACACACACACACACACACACACACCCATCTCCCCCACCCCTCTATTTGCCAGCTCCTGGCAATTGCAGGCTAGCTGAAATATTCCTCTTCAAATAGTTTCTCTCCGTCAATGTTGTCTTTCTTTCATTCACCACCGTAGAGGCTTGGGTCACACACACTTGTCACTCTGGACCAGCTGTCCTGCACCATCTGTCCACTGTCCGCTCAGAGCGCACACACACACACACGCACACACACACACCCACACACACACACACTGCAACTCTGGTGCTGAAATGTGGCAGTTACTGGCAAAGACGCCATGCCCGGGAACAATTTTTGTTCATTGGGCATGTGTCAAAATAAAATACAATACTTGAGACTGATAGAAGGAAGATAAAGAGTGAGAGCGGCGAGAAGCAAAAGACAGGAAAGAAAAACAGAGAGCAAACAAAAGCTGAAGATCCATTTCCATATGGCCGACAGTGTGAGAATGAGAAGCCACGCATAATCCAGGCTACTTGTAGGCTTTCTGGATCGCTTGTTGGTGTTTTTAATGCATTTGTGCTACATTTTACTGAAACACCATATGCACCGAAGTGAGCAAGATTACCGCGTGTGCTCTGCATTCCTCTGAGCAGTGAGTTGGAAAGACTGGCCATGAAAGCAAACAGCGTTGGCCATTAAGTCTCCTGGACACCAGCCAGACAACACACACGCGCGCACATATATGTGTGTGCACATATGTGTGTGTGTGTGTACATATATGTGTGTGCACATATATGTCAGTACATGAGGGCTGGATTTTGAGAAACAGATCTTCGGTGATTGCGTGTTTATTTGGGAAAAACTAACACAAGCCAGTCACAAGACATTCACAAATTCCAAAGTTTTACAATGTTAATATTTAAAATGACTGTTTTTAATGACTTCCTGATCTCTGCCTGTGTTGCACTCTTTCTACTAAAGGAAAAATATTCATGTCCATGGCACTAATATGTAGTTGATATCCAGCATTTACTGACTCCATTCATCCATTCATCTTCTTAACTGGTTATCCAATTCAGGTTTATGGGAGAGTCAGTCATAGAGTGAGAGTAAGCTTGAGTAGGATAATTAAGACACATCTTGAAGTAGCTTACTAATGTATATCCTTTTCCTGGTGCTTTAAATTTCGAAAACAGCAACAACAGTTTTTTTAAGCATGGTTAGAGCAATCAGACATTGCACTTTATGTTAGTGTAGAAGTCAGTCCCAATGAACATTTGAAGGAATTCTGTAAAGAAATCAAATTCCAGCGAAAAGGAATCTCACAAATCTCGCAAATTGTAGGCCTGCAAAATAAGTCAGAACATCAGAAACATCTGCAGCAAATATGAAACAAAATTGTATGGATGCAACCAGCCAGTGTTAGGAAATATGTGAGAGACTGATGATAAAAAGAAAATGTTACCACAGGTGAACACCATGAGTCAATACTCACACATTACTACTGACATGAATTATACCTGAAATCCAATCTGTTTTGAGTTGCCCTGTTTTTTCTTGCTTCGATTTTTCTCTTCGTTTTTAGTGGAATACATTTAGTAAATAATTTAGGCCAGGAAGTGGCAATAATTGGCAGCAGAAGAGTAAAAGCAGGTGAGGGTGAGAAATCAGCATGAAGTAGTTCATTTTTGGGAGTATGAGCTTATTTTTAAATACTATGAATGTTCATTTAAATACATGTGAACTTATCTTTGAGCTAGCTCTTATGAAATACAGACTCTCACAAGACCATCAACACCTTTCCCCCGAAACACCAGACAGAGCTTCTCCTCATGGTGTTTGATCACACGCACCCCGACCAGGACCAGGGCTGCTTTAGAGCACCACATCACATTTCCCACATTTCCACTAAACAAGTTGAGACACCTCAGCTCGAGGCTGCTGCTGAATCCAGACCTAAGTGATGCCACTGTTCCATTTACTAACCACAGCACAACACAAGCAGCTCAGTCTGAAATACAATCCTGCCCGGTTACAATGTCCACCATGAGGTTTGTGTCCCAAATATAGAGAATATGTTCAGGTCAGGGCTCAGGAATGACTTTAGACAAGCTGCATACCACGGGCAGGGAGATAGGAGGCGCTGTGCAACACAAACACATCAGCTTGTTTTCTGAAGCCTGCCGCTGTTAACTAAATTAGATTAGCAGGATGTGTGTGTGTGTGTGTGTGTGTGTGTGTGTCTGTGTGTGTGTGTGTGTGTGTCTGTGTGTTTGTGGGCGCACTAGGAGTGTCATATTAGTTGGTAATGCATTGGACAGCTGTGACACACATGCCCACCCACATGTACACACACACACACACACACACACACACACACACACACACACACACACAGAGCTACACACTTGCATACACATAAACTGATTAACATTTCAGAATACCAACCTCCAGCCCCGACCTCTCAGAGATTGATTGACATGGCGACTGTTTTTAAATTCATAAGTATGTGTGTGCATGTGCGAGAACCTCTATGCATATGTGTGTGTGTGTGTGTGTGTGTGTGTGTGTGTGTGCACGCACCAGTAACACAACATTGAATGTGTGTGTTTGTAATGGAAGAAGTGGACTGATGTAATGAGGCTGTAATAAGGGCGAAGCTTAATCCTGGTGAAGACAGACATATACCTCTCACCCCTATGCACGCGCGCGCGTGCGCACACACACACACACACACACACACACACACACACTTGACACTTTTTTCTTTCTTTTTCTCATACTCTTCGAATTCCCCCTCCTTCTTCTCTTTCTGCTTTTACCCCCCCTCTTTTTCTTTGACCACAAACCCGTTTTGGCTACTCGTTTTTACTTACATCTCTTTCTTTCCTTCCTTGCTACCCCTCAATTTCCTTAATCTTTTCTTCCGTCTCGTTCTCAATTCTTTCCCCAATTTTTACATTCATTTCTTTTTTCCATAATCTATATTTCCATTATACCTTTCCACATCTTTTTTTGTCTTGTTGTCATATTATTTTTCTATCCTTCCATCTGTCCTTCCCAAGGTAACCTTTGGGCTTGAAAAATAAAGCCTAGAGAAGCAAAGACAAAAATCTGGAATTTTCTCAGTTTGTCACTTGAGACTGACTCTAAAAGTGACTCAGTCTCTCTAGATATTCATATTGAAATGCCAAACTTTACAGCAGGAAATAAACATGTTTATAGCCTGTTACAAATACAGTTTTAACCGGACTCTATGCACTCCTATGAAAAATTAAGTACATCCCATGATTCTAAGCTTGTAAAACCACCATTAACAGCATTAACTTGAATAAATCGTTTTTGTATGACTATCAGAATTTTGGCCACTCTTCTTTACAATGCTACTTTCGTTTATTGAGGTTTGTGAGTGTGTGTTTATGCACAGCTCTCTTAAGGTCCTGCAACAGTATTTCAATCAGGCTGAGGTCTAGACTTTGACTGGGCCATTGCTTCACCTTGATTCTTTTCTTTTTCAGCCATTCTGTTGTAGATTTGCTGCTGTGCTTTGTCATGTGACCCAATGTCAGCCAAGATTTAGGCGCCGTTTACACGAGACCGTTTTCATTTTGAAACGGTGTCGTTTTGATGCGTTTCGGCCTTGCGTTTACACGACAACGGTGTCGTTTTGATGCGTTTCGCCCTTCTGTTTACACGACAACAGAGTGAAAACGATGTGTTTCAGAAACGGGGTCCAGAGTGGAGCGTTTCAGAAACGCACCGGCTTGCGTTTTCGTGTAAACACTTGAAACCGGGGTGATTTGAAAACGCTCGACTCGCACATGCGCACTATGGTTGCGACGGCCAGTTTTTCGCGCACGCGCAAACTGATAAACAGTACTCGCGGATTCACGAGTGCTTCTTATGCTTTTCCTGTGTTTTTACCGTTTTGTAATTCAGCGTTGTGTGCAGCAGCGATCCAACCTCATCATCGGTCCACACAAAACCTCTCACATTGGCCGTTTTGTAAGTAATGAACAATTTGCCGCACTACCTACTGTGTCACTCCACGCATGCGCGTCTTGCGTAAACAAACTTTGCAAAGAGAAAACCAACGCCAACTTGTGGCCTGGCATGGGAACTACATCGTTTTCATCGTTTCACATGTCCTCGTGTAAACGCGGATCGTTTCTGAAACGCCATCGTGTAAACGAAAGGCTGAAACGCATCAAAACGACACCGTTTCCAGTGAAAACGGCTTCGTGTAAACGGCACCTTAGTCGTCAAACTCAACTTCTTTGTCCAAACAAAGTTGAGGTTTGTAGCACAACTTTACCCACTACCAATGTGCATGGAAACAGATGAAGCTGCAACAATACTTTTAATATAAAGAACAATTTTATTGCTTGACCAATGCATTTTGGTTAAGCAGTGGTACAAGCATTTTTCTTCTACAACTGTTGCTGGAGGCACAACCCTTTTACCTTTACAAACAAGCCACACTTTAGTCTTTTTCTAATTGTACTGTCATGAACTTTTTACACACTAACTGAGGTCTGCAGTGTCTGAGATGCAGCTCGTGGTTTTTTTTGGAGTTTCTCGGAGTGTTGCATAGTCTGATGTTTAGCAGCACCTGTCTGTTACTCACCCTGTCAGTATCGATGGAAGCAGTGAGGGGTGCTTTCCTTTGACGTGACTGTAAATGTTTTTTGTTGTTGTTGTTTTCTCCACTACTTTACAAAAACTCACCTTTTTAAACAGCATTAGGGCTCAAAATTATGAATTATTAGGGGCATGGCCTCTTTCAGGCACAGATACATCGTTGATCTAGACGTCTTCGCTGTGTTTGTGGCATCTGTACCTTATGAGCGTTTTTAGTTTTATTAATCAACATTTAACATGGCTCGCTATGTGGTTACATGCAATACGACTGCATCCATGACGTCTGTGCTACAGTTTTGTTAAGTTACATCATGGTATTTTATTGGTATTTTACTTGGCACTAATTGTCGGTTCTGTGGCTGTCAGTGTGCCCATACAGTTTATGGATGCAGAAACCAAGCTTGCTAATGCTTCCATTCTTTACATTTTTTTGTCTGTCAAATCAGCCTCTCATCCAGATGTGGTCAATTTTGGCCCCAGAACATCAAGATGGAAATGGCCGTAATGCAAAACTCTAGGCTTCAAAGCAGGACTTCACAGACTAATGGGTGATGTCACGGTGCATATAAACATCTCTTTTATACAGCCCATGTTATTTCTTTCAACCTCCCTTTATGCTCTGCTTTTCTATCCTCTTCTTATTCATTTCCTTCTGTCCTGTGTCCTACCTATTTCTTTTCCTCTGCTCCATTCCTTCCCTTCTCTGTCCTTCTCCCTTTCTCTCAGTGAATACCAAAGAGGGCACGCATGCTTCCTTTAAGTCTTCCACATTAAGCAGGGCAATAAAACACTACCAAACATGCACACACCCACACAAACATGGTGTAGTTTAAGTAGACGAGCTACTGTGGTTTGTTCCAAATAGTCTAAGCCCATTTCACACTCCAGACACACATTTCCCACCACAATTTATTGTCCTGAGGTGGCCACAACAGGACACATACATTCTATCTCTCGCTCTCTTTCACGCTCACACACACACGTATATGAAGACAAACACAAATTATGGTGATTTCTCGCTCGGTCCAGGTTTTTGAGGCAAATGTTATTTTCTGTCTTGGGTTTCACCAAAGGAAATGATTCCCTACTGGTTTAAAGATTTAACAGCCTAATTCTTGCATAAGACCATTTACTACTGTCAAGTCATTTTTATTTGATTTTAGAGTTCCCTTTAACATCAAAACAAGGACAGTGAATATGGCCAGACAAACAGCAAACTATTGTGACTGAAGTGGTATCAACTCATGAGTTGCTTTAATTAGCGGTGGTGCTGTTTCATGATGCCTTCAAGTGGCTTTTTTTTTTTTTTTTTTTTACTATGTTCACAAGAAGACGTGACACTTAGAACAATGGCGTCCAAAACTTTGAAAACTGCTTTTTTTTCTCCTTCCTTTTTTCCTTAACATGCAAGTAGAACAAAAGCACAAAAATCACTCAGTTTGCATTTATAATATGCTGTGTACATACATTGAACATACTTGTACATGCCCACGCTGCAGTTCTGTTTGGTGTGTTCATACTGTGGGTAAACTGCTTGCATGCCGGAGCTGTTACTATATCAGATTTTTACTACAAAATAATTTCAAAGTAATTTTATTCTCACAAGACCAATTGGGAAATTTGAAGGGGAAAAAAAAAGGCTATCAGTCAAATTAATTCTTAGCTTTTCTCCTTATAGGAATTCAAAAGTATAAGGAAAGTGGAAAAATATGTAAAAATAAAACAACCACACATAAGGGATAGTAGTATCATATGTGTATTATAGTATATGTATAAAAAAATATATTGGTACACTGCAGGCTTATGAGGTTCAACAGATGGTAAAATTGTTCAATATGTACAAACTAGATTTCATAGTCTCTATATATATTTTACTGACAACTATAACCTGCAGAAACTACAATTTCCAACAGAAAGTGCTGTGCTTTGCATAGCTTCCCACATATGGGCTAGCTTTGCAAAGCACTTCATTGAGTGCTTGACTGACAGGTGATCTGCAGGAACAACAGAGGTCAAAAAAAGCACAAAATGACCACTTGTACAAGAACTCGCAAGAAAAGTACTTGAGTGCAGCACCAACCACTTTTGAGGAAAATGGTGCAACTTTAACCACAGTGGTTATATTCATTGTGCCAGCCAACGTGGATCTGGTCGTAGCAGACTGGAGAGGCTGGCATTGTGAAATTGTTTCTTTTTAGTGCAGGGGTCTTGGGAGGCCCTAGTGAGGCCACAGTGAAGGCGTTGGAGCAAGCTGCCTGATTAGAAAGAGAGCACTCTAAATACTGACAGGCAGCACTTGAGACAGGCTTGGGAGAGCAGGGGTCCTACTGAGCTATTGTCACCCACCACGCAGGTTAACAAGACGCTGCACCAGCTTTTAACCTCTGTCCTTCATTTTGTCGGCCTCACTCTCGCGCATGTGCTCACATAGATGCTCCTCCTATAACCTTTGTCTATTTTAGTGTTTCTTTCTTCCTCGCGCCTCCTCCCAATTTCCCCTTTTAAAGATAAAGGCAAGAAGACAGAGCAGTGAATAAGAAAACAATTCCCTAGCAAGGAAATAACAGAGGTTTTTCTCACCTCCAGTAATGACTTTATTCCCTCTACACATTTCTTTTTTTATTGAAATATACTGTTCATTTTTATTTTGCTGATCATCCATTTATATCTCTAGGTCTTGCCCATATCCTCCTCTCTTTTTTTCTTGTATAGTACTGTGCAAGAGCCATCTCTCATTTCTTTATATTTTGCTAGTAAAATGGGAAATAAGTGCAGTGATTTATTGAGATGCGCAAACATAGATGGGAATACAGTATATAAGACAAAAACAGAGTTTGCACAATTATAACGAGCTTAAAAGTCAATATTTGGAGTGACCACCTTTATTCTTCATCAGAGCCTGAACTCTCTTAGGCAGCTTTCTAGTAATTTTGTTAAGTAGTCTTTAGGAATAGTTCTCCAGGCTTCTCGAAGGACATTCAAAGCTCTTCTTTGGATGCCTTTTGTTCTGTTCTCTGTCAAGATGATCCTACACTGCTTCCTCTGTAGATATTGATGACAATTCAAATAAAAAATTTCAAATCTGAATTCCTCACTCGACTAAACCTGTTGCCACTGATTTTCAGTCCAGTTCTTGTGTAATGTGGCATACCTCAGCCCTTTCTCCCTGTTTCCCTTCCTTAAGAATGGCTTCTTGACAGCCACCCTTCCACTGAGACCATTTCTGATGAGGCTTCAGTGAACTGTAGATGGATCCACTGAAGGGCCAGATGTATCTCTCAGGTCCTGTGTCAGGTCTTTGCTCGATTTTTTTTTTCTGTTTCTTCAGGACATAAATTTTAGATACTGATCATCTGCTATAGATAGTTTTTTAGGCCTGACACTTGAAGAGTTCAGATGCAAAAGCCTAAACGCCACCTCTGTCAAAAATGAGATGATGATATTTCCAAACGTACTATACACCAATCAAATAATTTCATGTCATAACCTGCTAAATACCGCCTCCGCCTAGCCTGAATTATCTGTGTGTTGTCAAAAGCCTTAAACTTTCCATTGCCTGCAAAAGCCTCTACATCCTTAGAACCAATCAGAACGCATTATTGAATCACGTGACTTGACGTATTATCTGCACTGTGCTGCATTGAGGAGCCGGCTTTTGTTGGAGGTAAAGATTATAAACACAGCTGTAGGTGAGTCTAGTGTTATTTTGTGTGTAGAAAAATGTTTGGCAATCAAATTTCACTATTTAAAAGCAGTAAAAGTTGTAATGAGATTTCCTTCAGTGAACCTGCGGAAGGATCATTAGCGGCTGCCTAACCAGGCAGTGGAGAAGGCACGGCAGGTCATGGGCTCGGCGTGTACCCGCATGTGGGTGGTACTGGTCAGAGCCCCCTTTTGCGTCTCTGTGTCGTCACGACCACTACGGCATAGTAGCTACTATTCTGTTATTGTTAAACCAAATATGCTGCCATTCTGTGCTGTTGTGGTCGTACTGTGTGAATCTATGTAGAGATATTTTTATGATAGTCTAATATTTGGGACTTTTGATTCAATTTTTGATTCACACTGGGCAGAGGGTGGACTGAAGAGAATAACTGCATGTCTTTTCTGAAAATGTAGGGCACATAGGTATGGATATGGATGAACCTATCCACCCCCTTGATCCCCAGAAATGGTGAATTCCTAATTTTTACTGTTTACAGTTCAATCAAAGGTGACTTTTACCACTTTTAACTGTCTATGTGGAAGAAGTGGCTTTAAAAGTTTTTGCAAACAAAAGAATCTCTGGATTTAGCCAGTTTTGCCACAAAACACAATATTTGTTAAAAAGTAGGGAATTTTTGAAAAAAGGGCAGTTTGTTCTCTCGATAATAACCCCACCATTGCTGAAATTGCTGAACTTCACCATAAGAGCCAGATAAAAAAAAAAAATGTTCTTTTAATAGTGTCCAGGTGGATTTAGAGGGTTTTGCATCTGATCTCTTCACTTCTTCTTTTGTCTTCCACTTGTCCAATTTCCTCAAAATCTTTAAGGACACACTGCACACGATGCCAAGACATGCTAAGTTTTCTGAAAATAGCTCTTTAGAAATCACCTTGCTGGTGCAAACATGCTATTCTCTGTCAAACTGTGTTATCATAGATATTTTTCAAAGATTCAACTGAAGAAATGGGAACAACTTATGCATTTTTGCTAGTAACAAAGTGCCCAAAGAAACATTTTAAAATTTATTTTTTGCGAAGTTGTCTGTTATGTGTAGCCACAACACTGGTTCATCTCTTCAGTTAGGTGCCTGTTTTATGCTTGAATAATTCATAGTTCGGTGTTAAGTGGCTTAACAAATGAAAAAAACATTCCTCTGAAAATGGTCAGGTACAAAGGACTGGACTGAAAATGAGTGAAAATCAGCCAGAACTTTGAATGACCTTCAGAAAGCCTGGAAAACTATTGCTCAAGACCACTTTAAAAATTACAAGAACATCTGACTTCTATATAAAAAGAAAAGAGAGATGTTCAAGACTTTTGCACAGTACTCTATATCTCTCCCTCTTTAGTGTATACAGCCATTCATAACTCTAGGTTATCATTTCCATAAGCTTTCAATTCGAGCCCTTATAGAGGACAGAATATAAAGAAGCTGCCCTGGGGCAACATGCATGGATGCGCACGCACAAACATGTACACACACAAATGGACACAAGAGACAACACAAGAAGCACTCATAAACAAACTTGACAAAAACAAGCACATACATGCTATCAAGCAACTTTTTAAAAAACAAAAACATACAGCCCGTTCATCTCTGGTTAATGTGCAGATGCTAAGAGGTATCCAAGAGACACTGGTAATTATGAAAACACACACAGACACAGTAATCAGGGATTTCCCTCCCTGGGTTTATCACTCTGAGTTGACTCCACAGAAATGAGAGTTTATTTCTTTATAGCCTTACTGTTTTCTTTCTTTTACTCTTGACTTCAGCCTCTCTCTCTCTCTTTTTATGTCCGTCTCTTCTTCCGTTCTCTTCGTTTTTCTTGTCTGTCTGTCCGTCACGCCTGGCTGCCATTCTGTCATCAGTCTCTGTTGCTCTCTAAAAGCTCCAAGCTGCCCTCAGGGCTCAACTTATAATATTACAGTACACCTCATTTCTTTTACTCTCTGCCTTTTTTTGTCACACACTCAGACATGCATGCACTGACACACGCGCGCGCGCGTGCACACACAGAAGAAAGCCGTACAATACCAGCACTAAGTGAGCACAGAGCCTCTGGAAAGAAGCATCTTAAAAGGCCTTTGGGGTGTCTGTCACACACAAAAATAGCAGCTGTTTGGATTAATGTCTTGGACCTCTGGCCAGATCAATAAGCTCTTTGTTGCATGCAGTGTTGTGTTACAATGACCTTCAATTAATGAGCACTTTCGGGAGCAATTAGGAAACAGTGTTTGCTCAAAAAAATAATTTGAATTTTACAACACAATGAAATGAGTTGCCAGATTTTTATTTATTTTTATTTTTTTGTATTTTGTGTTAATATTAATGCATCCCAAGAAGATTAGCATCTGCTAGGCTGGCTAAAACGAATCCTAATGGAGAGAAAAGTATCACACACAAACTGAATATTAATGCAAGCTGAAACAGAAATGTACACATCTTCATCCAAATCAAACCAAAGAACAAACTGGGTTCTCCGCACTGCAGCATACTGCATACTGTGTATGCATGAGAGGCTGTGCATCTGTGTGTGTGCGTGTGTGTGTGTGTAAAGCATAATAGTTAACTGTATCATACCCCCTTCAGTTACTTATGCGTGCATGTCTGTGTGTGTTTACGTGTGCACGTGTACCTGCATGCATAAGCGTGGCGGGGCGTTAGGAACTGCTCTATTGATGAGAGAATGAAGTCATTTTTCAATGTGGGGTTAAGCGCTGCATTATTGCCGCCTCATTTGGCTCCTGTGGGCCACCATAGCCCTCCTGTCTGGTTTCCATGGCACAGAGAGAGAACAGAGAGGGGAATGTCCCTGCTTACCAGACTGCAAGTTCATCCATCAGCTCACACACACACACACGCACGCACGCACGCACGCACGCACGCGCACACACACACACACACACACACACACACACACACACACACACACACACACACACACACACACACACACACACACACACACTCACAGGGGCAGGCAATAAGGGCTTATCCCACTCACAGTCAACTTTCCCACAAAGTTGCAACAAATCAAGAGCAGCAGCGCTAAGTCTCCTAAAGCCAGCCAATATCACATTATACACCAGCTTGGATATACTGAGCTGCACAGAGTGGTGCGCTGCTGTAAAACCAATTCAGCTAAAAGTATAGAGTTTCTCTTACTTTGACAGTCCACCGGGGTTCTATTGTAAACTTAGGAAACCTTAGAAAGTCCATAAAGCTACTGAAAGGAAACAGTTTAATTTCTCAGTCATCTGTGTTTACTGCTGAATTTCCCGCCGTCCTTTAGTATGAAAGGGCTGAGATTTGCTGTGCATTGAGCATGCTGTACTTCACAAACACTGTAGGAATTGTTTGCAGTAATGGGGTGGGACGAGCAGGCTAAATGCGCACAAGCACCTTTGTGAGTGTGTGTGTGTGTGTGTGTGTGTGTGTGTGTTTGGGGGTGGGGCGGGCGAGTGTATGTTGGCTGTTTGAACAAGCACTGAACGTGAGCCAACCATGTCAGTTCACATAATAATGACATTCCTCTGGTGATATCATACAGAGAAGATAGAGAACAGCTTCACTGTAGAGACAGAGAGATGGATGAACTGCCCTCTTTCATTAATGTAAGCACTGCCAATTTTCTTGCGCTTAACAGAGTTCAGCAAAAACATCCTACAAGCTGGGTCCGTCTTTTGCTTCCCTCTTTTTTAATCCCACGGAGGTCAAAGCCTTCTTCTTCTCTTGGTTTACTGTAAACATCACCATGTATCACTGTCATATCTGCACATTTATCTTCTATAGAGGGCCAGTATTCCCGCAGTGCACTATTCACCCTTATTCACTCACTCACGCTGAGCACAGAGTGCTTTCAGATGCATGCTTGCGCATGCATCTATGTATGCATGTATGCACACATGCTGACATGCACACAAACATTTACAATCTATTGTGTTTCAGCCTGTGTGACATTTTTATGTATTCAAACTCATTTATCCTGGAGACACAAAAGAATATGAGTGCACACACACTTCAACTGTGCATGCACGAGAGCTGTTAAACACAACATGTCACAGTAGGCTGTGCTTAATCATGAAAGAAGGATTAAATGTGCATTATTGCAAAGTCGGAAGATATACAGTAGTTCATTGTTTTCTAGTTTTACAATAAGAACCTCAACAACTAAAGATTTCAGCAAGTTCTCACTCCCAGTGTGTCAAATACTTCCATTCTGTCTCAACCTCTGGTGTTTCACAGGGTGTTCTTTGCTGTTGGTACCATAATGCACCAGGTAACTTGCAGGAAACACACAATGCGAAGCCGTGCCAAACATGTCTTTTTTTTTTTTCCAACAGGTGCTTCACTAAATTTAACCAAATACTTTATTTTACTCAAGCAAAATAGAGTGGTAACTAACTAACTATCCAAGCAAAACAGAGTAAAACCTTTGAACAGGACAGAAACCTCAGCTGCTTGGCTAAGAAACTCAGTTGTCCCTCCTCCTAATGCAGAACTTTATATATGACTATCTGTCTCCAGTATTGCGGTGACCCCCGTGTCAAGGCACCTATACAAAAGGACACTTTGTGCATATCTCTCCAATTCCAGTATTGCCTGGAAGAATGTCATCACTTGATCTCTCAAATGACAAAATATTTCTGATTTCTAACTTATGGCACACAATCCAAAAGCACTCGATCTTGGAGGTTCCTTGTATTCATTGTATAAATTTGGTACATAGCGATATGGTAATTAAGGTGAGCACGACTTTCTAGCGTTACTACACATACTTCCAGATGCTTGAGCCAAACTCATTTATATACAATAGTATATAACAGGACCTCAACCATAAAAACTCCAGCATAAAATGATTACTTTTCTATAATTTTTTTTTGTTTAATAGTCCGTTAGTGTCAGTGTTTCTTGCATGCAGAGTTTTGTTGTTCTTTTATGTCTTTATAGAAATAGGACTTTAATCTCAATGAGATTAGCAGATTTTAAAAATGGTCTATAAATCACTTGCCCACATACATTTACATGCACACCCCACAGAGTGGTGGAGGGGGCCCTGTAAAGCAGACATGATCCATTTGGATCCATCTCTACTTCCCCTGTTTCTATAAAAAGCCCGGTGTCAAATAGTGAGATCTCCTGTCTTCTTTCCCAGACTCCCTGACGAGGTGTCAACCCTTCTCAGCTCCACCTGACACAGAAGCCACATACCAAACATCCTCATTCCTGTTTGTGGGTATCACTGGGACTGCATGTTGCTTCTGTTATCACCTTCCTATCTGCAGTTTCTCTGTTTGCCTATCGTGTTAAGACCTAACAGTCAAATAAAACCACTGCACATGGGTCACACAGAACAAAACCCAATGGGAAACTCAGTATGTTTCCTCTGGCCTCGCTCATCATACTGAGAGGCATTTGGTTCGAGACTATTGCACTGACAATCAAAATGCCTCCTGTAATGCTATCATCACAGAGCAGCACCCGTGGCAACTGTATTACACCCATTCAAAGGACACATAACTTTATTAACTCACACACAGCGTGACATGTCTCTAAAAGCAGCAGGCTGTGCAGGCTGCCTGCCATCCTGATAACATAACTTTATTAGCCAGTCTATTGACACAGTTGCACACAGCCGCCTTGCAAGCCCAACAAGTTCATTAAGTTGTTCATGGCTGGCCTTCAATTTAATCAATTCAGCAGAACTTTATTACTAGCAACACTGGCATACAGGACACATCAATGGCTGTTCTGTTTTCGACTGCCAGTAAAAAAGCTTGTAAGACAACATGGAGGAAAAAAGGCAAGCAAACTCATGCACGTACAGTCAGACAAACATGGCAGCGCGGAGCTTTCATCACATAACATATGAACTTTGACAAAAGGAAGAGAGCAGGATTTAAAGAGCCACTTCAGCTACATTTAAGAAATTTATATTCCTTTTTAAGTGATATGAAATTCTTCAGTGAATCCAAATAATTTGCATATCATTAATTTAAGTACTTGATGCAAAAAGTCTTCTGTAAGACCATTCTGTGTTTGTGCAATGCCCTGCTTCAAATGTCAGCAATACAACTGAGCCATTTAGAGCAGGATTCACCTTTAAACTAGTTCTGATGTCACAAACAGCACTCACAGGTAACTTTAAACTCCTACATATTCCTGCTTCGACTCATCACATACTGACACTTAGTCAGGAGCCTTCAGTGTCTTATTTTAGCAAACTGCCTAATCCTTTAGCATCATTTTCAACCTGCAGGGCACTGCTCCAGAATATGGATGAGGATGTATAACAACTGACAAAAGTCTAGATAAGAAGGCAAACTGAGAGGTTGATAGCATAATCACATGGCTTCCACCAAGACACGGGCTTTGAATCCCCTATGCGACTGATATTTTTTTCTACTTGAGCTTCTCTGCCGATCACACCCTGTCACAGGGCGACTTTAATAACTCACGAGTACCTCACCGAAGTTGCGTTTGACTGATTTTCACAAAAAATAAGCATTCATAAAAAGAGTGGTATTGAGGATTGTAGTAAATATGTATTTAAAGTCCCGTAAAAGAGGAAGAAAAAATTGTTTTTTTCAATTTACATCCAAACCACCGGAGGTAAATAAAAAAATAATAACAGTAAACATTCTAAGGCCAATATTCAAATTAAATAAACTCATTTTATTTTGTATTATAAAATGTCAACATGTCAGCACATAAGCATATGGACACACACACACACATGCGCACACACACACACAGACACACACACACATACACACAGTTGGATTCCTAGACTCGGTACCATGTGGCATTTGCTTATTGAATATTTTCCTCTGGAACACATTCATAATTTATGGAGAGATTGAATCTGTCTCCACAACACACCCACCCTGACCCCCTCCCTCCCGTCATCCTCCCCCTCGCGGTCTTTCCAAAACCTCTGTCAGCCTTTTTCACTTCACTTCAATAAACTTCACTTCACTTGCTGTGACACAAAACAAAAAAAGTGCCTCTCTTAAAAAAGAAAAACAAAAATTTCAATAACCTTAAAGATACTAAAATAAACGTATATCTCTACCCCCTGTTTTTTTTTTCTACTTTTTTCTCTCTGTATCACATTGTGTCTCTCTTTCTTCTCTCTTTCTCCAGGGATTTCAGAGCAAGTGATGTTACTAATTGACCAATCAGATTGCACTAACAAGCTGTCAGACTGCGTTAGGATCATCCGCCAATCACAGACGGCTGAGTTGTCTCCCTGGGCAACAGTTAGCCAATGACCTGCAAGAATCTGACTGGGAGCGATTGCAATCAACCACCAGAAGCTGTAGTCAGACTACATACATACTAACACGCACGCACACACGCACAAATACATACAAATATGAAGTCTAAAAGTCACAGAGTCCATCAATACAGACAAGACAGTTATTTTCAAAGGGCAAATAATGTGTGTGTGTGTGTGTGTGTGTGTGTGTGTGTGTGTGTGTGTGTGTGTGTGTGTGTGTGTGTGTGTGTGTGTGTGTGTGCCATTGCAGAAAAAGAAAAACCATGTTACTCAGGAACAAAGACTTTGCTGTCCATTAGTGGCCAAAAGCTTGAGGGCAAGTATACAAATACACAAACACACACTGAGCTTTATTCATTTCAGTGTCTCTTAAGACCATCTCGGAGAATGTAAAAAGTCACAGCAGCCTTTTTATGCTGTCAGAGCCTCATGCTCTCTCTCCCTCTCTCCTCTCTCTCTCTCTCGCATCTTCGAACTCTTTCTCTGTTTCCATCAATGTGCCAGTCCTTAACCTCCTTTCCTCTTTTTACTTGGCCTCCTGACTGCCTCTCCTTTCCTTTCACCATCTCTTTACAGCTTTTTTTTTAAACCACTTCTCTATGCCTTTGTCCTCTTTCTTCCCCTTTTTTCTTCATCTCACCTCTTGGTCCTCCTGCCATCGAACCAGTCCTACATTTTGGAGCATTTATTGACTTTTTCTGCATCTTTCTTTCTCACATCTCTCTTTCCCCTTTTTGCTCATCCCCGATTTCCTCTTCTGCCCTGAGGGAGAAGGAGTTGTAAATATGTCACTGCTTTTAGGTGACAGCGGGTTGCCTCTTCAAGCTGCGGACACTGGTCAGTGGAGCCTATGCCATTACACACACACACACACATACACACACACACAAAAACACATACACAGACGCATATTCAGCTCCTGTCCCATGACCGCAGTTGTGATCAAGGATTGACACACTCACACACATATGCACAGCCAGCTTGTTAGTATGTTAATTTTCACTGTGCATATAAATGATCATCTGAGCACAAACAAACACACACAGTGGCCATCTGCTCCACTGGGGTGTGCGTTTCCATGAGTGTGCGTGTGTTTCCGTTACATGTCCAGGGAAACTCAGACTTAAACTCAGACATAGCCGCGTGAACATGCACCATCATGCTTCCATCACCGCCGAGGACGTTACAGCAATTTCCAAAAGTCTTAAACTAACCTTAAACCAAACCTTCAAACTTCAATGTTCTGATTTACATTATGAGGGCAAGCTGTGTTGTATGTCTCAACAATGTGACTGCTTACATAGATTTATGTCCCCACAACATGAGTAATACAAGTTCACACACACACACACACACACACACACACACACACACACACACACACACACACACACACACACACACACACAGTCACAGCAGCAGTAGGAAAACCAGAGCCCTGGGATCAGCGGAAAAAAAACTGAGAGCATGATGATCGCTGGGATTCCAGGGAATGCTGCATTACCTCATAACACACACACACGCACACACACAACACGCGTGCACCGAAAGAGAAGATGATTGTGTAATGGAGACAGATAGAAGGGTAATCCCAATTTCATCTTTCCAGAAGGGTAGTGGATTAAAGGGGGATTAGGACAGTATCATGACAAGATTATAACACACATGAAGCTCTGCTGTGCTAAGCCCATTACTCCCTTTTCTTTCTTTTGTCCATGCATGCATATGTGCGTGTTTCTGTGCATGTGTGTGTGTGTGTTCGTGCCTGCGTGTGTGTGTGTGTGTGTGTGTGTGTGTGTGTGTGTGTGTGTGTACGTGCACGTGCAACTGAGCGAGCGAATTCTACAGGATGAAAACGTGTAGAGTCCCTCAGCCTTTTCCTTGGGGAAAGTACAAATGCAAGGAAGTGTGTGTGTGTGTGTGTGTGTGTGTTTGGGGGATGGGGGGTGTTTGTTGGGGTTCAGATGTATTTCTGATGCTTCATGCCACATATGGGTCACTGCTGCTGCCCCTCGGGGGTAAGGGGAGGAGTTAGAAATTGGGGTTTTGGCCAAGGGGGGACGAGCAACATCAGTGGTCTTAAATCTGTGTTTTGAACAAGGTTCAGTGGGCTTTTGAGTCACAAAACACTTGTGCGAAGCTGGAGAAAAGCCCAGTTTGGTCGATCACGAGTGAACTGCAATCATAATGACCAAATGGAAGACTGTAATGACCACTTTGCAAGCAGGAGACAGATCTCCATCGGAGTGCCTTAAACTCGTGTGTTTCTGTGTACAGTAGTGGTGCAGGTGGCATGAAGAGCTGTTACAGTAAGTTTATGGGCTATGTGAGAAGGCTGCAACGAGAGGTCTAACAGTGTGTTGTTATTTTTGGTCCAGGGTTCTTAGGTAACTAAAGGCGCACAGACAGACAGGCAGAAGGCCAGGATGGCAGACAGACAGCCTGACAGCAGTGGATTTTTGCAACCTGTAGTCAAACATTACCTTTACATTTTTATTAATCATGCCGAAATGATGATTTGCAGACTTTTTTTTTAATCCCTGAGTGAAAAGCAATTTTTAACACATGCTCGAGTCACACGATTCATCACAATGGATGTCGAATGGATGTTTGTTTTTAGCATGACAAATTGTGATTTGTCCAGGGACAACAGATGAAAAATAGCCTTTTGGCTAATTCTGGCACATTTACAGGATTGTTTATTAATGTGCATTGTCCCTACTAAATAAATAAATTCATTCATTCATTTGAGTCTGCAGGGTTTCTTTTCTTTTTTAGTAAAACGTTGTCCCTGCTCAGGGCATTAATAAGTCTGCAATCAAAGGGCACATGTAGTGCACACACATCAACTGATTGGTTCGATAAAACAATTTGACACTTGAAAAGCTTATTTCAATAAAAAACATTTCATTTTACACATCGCATCCTGTAAAGATATTTATTGTTAGTAAAGTTAGTTACTAAAATGGAGCCATGATCAGTGTTCTTAATGTTATCAAATTACATATTGTAAAAAAATAAAGGTCTTTGAAACAAATATTTTAGTGACTGATTGGCGGTTTGAAATCATTTATTATTTATTCTTCTATTTGTGTTTTCTGCTGTTCTGTTGCTGTTGCAACACTGTAAATTTCCCACATTGTGGGACAAATAAAGGATTATCTTATCTCATCTCATTTCATTTCATCTCATCTTATTTTATCTTATCTTATCTGTCAAGCAAAAAGAGAAACGATGAAAAGAGTTTAAGGATTTGCTGCTATTGACCAACTAGTGATGTAAACTACAAGCTAGGTTTGGTTGGATGGTTACGAATGTGGGATTCTCACATTGTAGACAGGTTAGTGAACAAAAGCAAAACAAAACAGAATGAATCATACATTGACATGACCTCTGCTTTTCTATTTTTGGTGTAATTTCTAAATCCACTGTTCCATCTCTGCCATGTCTTTCCATCAAATCACATTTATTGAGCAGAGACTATGGAGCGCAAACAGAAAATGTTTGTTCACTATCATATTATTTTCTTTAATCAACACATGCTGAAAGTAAAGGTGATGGAGGACTGGGCGAGTTTATACAACAGAAGAACCGAGAGGTGGAGAGACTAGAAAGCAACATGAAGAAGGCAGGGGTGAAGAATGATGCTGGCACAGAGAGAGAGAGAGAGAGAGAGAGAGAGAGAGTGTGTGCGTGTGTGTGTGTGTGTGTGTGTGGGGGGGGGTCACGTTATGACATCAGATGTCATTAACCAATTAGGTGGGATGTTGCAGGAGAGTGGTTCCAGCAGCCACTAAAAGTCCCACTGTCACTGACCTCAGGAAGAGAGAATTTAATAACAATCTCTCCTTTCGCTTTTCTCCCTCTCATCCTTTCTTTGGCCTGCAGCCACTTTGGTAACGGCAGTCTTTGTCCTTCCTGAGCTGTTGAACTCTTATTTACGTTGAGCTGAGCAAACCTGCCCATCTGGAGAGTTTGAAACCTGAAGCCCTGGCTACTTAAGCTGAGTGTCAAGACTGCAGAGTGTTTGCTGATTGCTCCTAGGTTTCCATGTGACCAGATTAGTAATTAGCTTTAATGAGATTCAGTCAGAAGGTGAAACTGCAGAATGATCTCATTCTGGTTTTGAATTTTGAAAAAAAAAAAAAGGGGGGGGGGGGTGTCAATGACACTGGAGTTTAAGTGAAGACCTGGAAAAGTGTTCATCTACATGTTTAGAAAGAGCCACTATGATTGAGTCAAGATACAGAGGAAACTGCATGAAATTACAGAAACTGAAAAGAAGAAGGACTTGCAGTATGTCTATGATTCATTTCATTGCATTAGAGACGGAAATCTCTGTCTTTGAAACTGTCCTGCTAATGTAAAAAGACAATCTGTCCCAGAGCTTATAAGCATTCTCACAAACACAAGTGTAGCTGCTGCGCAAGAACAGCTGAGCTTTAGATTGCTCCAAAATCCCCTGTGACCATGAGTTTGGGCCAGAGGGTGAAATAAACTTACCACCTGCTACTGGTAGTCCACACACACACACACACACACACACACACACACACACACACACACACACACACACACACACACACACACACACACACACACACACACACACTTTTCTCTAACATCTGCCACTGCAGTCTCTTGTGTTTTACCAACACCGGAAACTTTCAGACTAATAGTCACAGCTCAAGGCAGCGCTGCTTACAGTTTCCCAGCTTTTAATGGTTGTTCGCCTTACACCATTAATGCGTATCAATCACCATAAACACACACACACACACACACACACACACATGCAGAATGCACAGACAGCAGGATTTGTATCAGTGAGCTGTGAATAACAGAGCTGAAATCCTCTGCACAGAGTGTTTGGCTGTTAAAGTTCAGAGGGAGGAGTGCAGAATGATGAAAGGAAAATAAAAGGAGGGAAAAGGGAGGTGGAGAAGAAGAGAAGTACCTGCAACACTCAGGTGATAACCGGTAAAATAACAAAAACACACTCAGAGACAATGCTGCAGTGAATGCTTTGATTTATGGAGTAGGGCATGATTCTGTTAGATGCTGCTGAGCGGAGGTAACATCACTACTAAAAAGTAATTGGCATCTATTTTGCACAAAAGCGGGACATTTTGAAGTTGTATTTACAGCAGGTCCACCAGCCTGAACAGTCATATGGAAAGTCTCTCCAGCCTCCAACTCTGTCTCCTGTAAATCATATTTCTCTCCAAATTTCAACAGCAAATACATTTTTTTTTGGCAACATAGTGAGTAAATGCAGAATATTTAAGTAAGCTGTAGTTGTAATGTTTACTGATCACCTATCTACAAGTGTGTGGACATCCTGTTGAATGCACAAATAAAAATAATAATAAAAAGTAACTTAAGATGCCAAAAGTCTAGTTACATATAATCAGCCAAAACCACATTTTCCTAATCTGAACCAAAGCTCTGTTGATGCAGTCTGTGGTTAGGTTTGGTTTCTGGTGTGATGGGCGAGTGTCTCACATGCTGGTTATCCATCTCCTACAGACTCTGCTGCAGTTTAGTTGTTGCTGTTGGCTTTAAATGTTGTCTCCTAACGTGACCCCAAGGAGGCATAACAACAGGAAATATAAAATTAGATAAAAACTTCCTATTTATATATTTTTACTACTTATTATCGGTATAAGTACAAAATACATTTCACTGTGCATCGTACTGTGTATAACTGTGCATGAGACAAATAAATCTTATCTCATCTCATCTCATCTCATCTCATCTCATCTCATCTCATCTCATCTCATCTCATCTCATCTCATCTCATCTCATCTCATCTCATCTTATCTTATCTTATCTTATCTCATCTCATCTCATCTCATCTCATCTCATCTCATCTTATCTTATCTCTAAAGAAAATAAATATGCCTTTTAAACAACTTGGTGAGTTTGAAGGAAACATCAGAAATTGGATTTATATAAGTACCGTGTCAGATGCCCATTTCATCATTGTTGCAACAAATAAAGTGTCTGAGGATGTGGAAAGGTTGTAGTTCACATAAGTGGATGAATATCAAATATAAAAAAGTACTGATTCAGTACTAATCAGACTTTGCCTGATCTTTGAAAATCATAAAGTCAATAAAACACTTTTTAAAAATATAATCGCTAAATAAATTTTTATCATTCCACTGACTATCCGAGCAGTTGTTTTAGCTCTGCTGCATATATCAGAGTTTGGGACAGAGGTTAGCTTCTGTCCCAAGCTCCCAAATTTAAAATTGAAAAGAAGTCTGGGAAAAGAAAATCAAAAGAAATGAGCGACTTATTACTTATTAAATAGCCTCTATCTTTAATCAGCCATTCAATATCTATCTGTCCTTACATGTATCTTTAAATAGCATGACAAATAAAGCTTCTTCTCTTCTGTTAATATACATCAGATGGTCATGAACCTGAATATAGCTGTGCACATACAAATTCTGGCTAAATTCTGCTTCACATTAAGTTCTGGATCAGTAGGTTTATAATATTTGTGCCAAACATACATAAACAATGCGCATAGTTATACAGCATTGTGCATGATGAATACTCTGCAACTAGAAATCAGGTCTGAAACACATGGATGCACACACACACACACACGCACGCGCGCGCACACACACACACACGCACACACACACACACAAATGGTCATGCAAGACAAACAGTGATCAAACATCCAGCCCCATCTTGTCTGACTCGCTTTCATCTTTGCATGCTAATTAACCTTGAACTGAAACCTCCCAGTGTTTAATTGCTACCATGGAAATGACTTCCAACTGTCCAAAACACACACACACACACACACACACACACACACACACACACACACACACACACACACACACACACACACACACACACACACACACACTTCAATTAGAACCATCCATACTGCTTGACTAGCAGCAGTCATCACCATCAGTCCAGATATCAGATATCACCTGTCTCTGTCTGTTTCTGCACTGCTGGTTTACAGACATGCAAAGGGGGAAAAAGGTGTGTTTAAGGTGTAAATGGAAATTCAAACCTTTCACCTAAGTAGAACTGTTAACACCACAGTAATGTACAGTACTGTATAAGTTATATGTAATAATAAAAGCACATAGTGAGTAAAAGTAATATACCTTCAAGCTGTAATTCTACTGCAGCTTGCAGATGTAGACAGTCAGAGACAAGTCTGCTGGGTCATAAAATGAGCAATTCAGTATAAAGATGAGCAAACGTCTTTGAGGATCTCAAACTGTCAATAAATGCAGCTATTTGAAAAATGTCAGGGGAACGTCCTCTTTGCTAAGTGTAATGTGTAATAAATTAATGCAGGTTAAAAAGAAAAGATATGCAAGCGTGTAATGTAATGAGCAGAATAAGAGCACAAAATGAAGTACTGTATCTTAAAACTGTGCACTGGAACATCTATACTTAGTCACTTTTCATCACTGAAGATCTGTGATACATGTGTATTTTGATGATACTAAAAAGATTCTGCTGTAAGCAAACAGACTTGGAAAAAGAAACGTGAGAGTTTCAAGGTAAAAGGAGTCACAGAGTTGAAGAGAGAAGAAAAAAAACCCCAGCTAATTCAAAATGCTATAAAAGTCAGCCAAGCCAACCCAATGGCTGCTTTCTCCTGAGAGAGCTGATTGAGAGAAATGAAGCAGGAGATATGAGCACTGCCATCATTTTAGAAATGCCGATTCAAAGTATTTTTCTTCCTCTGCATCAACCAGCTGCAGGATGATTCACTGAGACAGCAGCTTACACACATATACAGTGCATGCATATAGATTCAGTTCAAATGAGGCTTGTCATGCCTACAATACTGAATGTATAAACCCCCCACAAACCTGCATGGGACCAGCATGCTGAACACACACACACACAAACACACAGTGGGATTATTACTTGTGGTTTTTGTCTGAACATGCAGGTTGCCAGGCGGTAATGTGTTGTGGTTAATAACCCTTTCCTCTCATCCCTCCTTCTCCATCTCATCACCCCTTCACTACCTCCTTTACCCTTTTTACCCCCTTGGCTTTCCATATTCCAGGTGCTGAAGACTGCTGTTTGAGGCTAACGCACACATGCGCGCACACACACACACACACACACACACACACACACACACACACACACACACACACACACACACACATACACACACACACACACACACACACACACACACACACACACACACACACCCAAATCATCTTAACAACCAGGCCTCTAACTTGCTTGAAGCAAAGTTAACTGCTGCTGGTTCGCCTAGAGCCTCTGTGGTTTGTATTGATTTGATCTGAAGTCAGTGCCAGTCAGTAGATATTAATGCTTTGAATTCTGCACCAAAAAGTCCAAAAGGTTCTCCAGCCTGAGTGAGCTGTGGGCTGTTTGTCCTTACTCTCTAGGGCTTGGGGAAAGGTTATTGTTTCGGTTGAGAAAGCATTACTGTGACTGTGACAAACTCACAGAATCGCCATGGTTAAAGCAACAGCGACTTTTGGTTTGTAATATTAAACTATTAGCATCTCCTGTGTGAAAGATTTTGTTTTCCTGCCCTTAACCTGCAGCAATTAAGGATGCCTAGGGATAACGCTCCTCTTTTAAAGAGTTACAAAGTCAGGATTAGTAGGTTTGAGGTGTGGCGGCAGAGTAAACACAGCTTTGCCAGCCACGAGATCGTGGTTCACGTTCTGTTTGGCCCTTTTTTCTTTTCACTTGGTTTTCACTCACTGATTATTATGTTTTCCACTTGCTTTTTACATTTACTTTCACTTTCAGAAGCTGCTTAGGTCAAGCTGCTTAGGTCAAGAGAAGACAACATGTACCTCGCATTGAAAACGGATGGTCACCTGACGCATATAAATGTGATGGCAAGAGGTTCTTTACAAGTATCCATATGTGTATCTGTGTGTGTCTGTGAGACACCAGGGATTTTTTTTTCTTTCTCTCTTTTTTTTTATACGGAAAAAGGTTTTTGGAAAGTTTTGAAGAAAAGCCAGATGTGATTCAGTAAAGGGAGTGATGGGCAGTTTGTCCTTATGACTTATGGGAAAAAAGGAAAAACACAATAGAAACAATGGAAATACAAGTTTTACTAAAAAGGGGATTTCCACCTCTCTCACAGTCCAGTACCTTTTAACATAGGTTCAACCAGCATAGACAAAATCCTCAGCTGCTAAGATGTCTGGGAAAGACGAAGGGTTACCTAGCAGGTCACCAAGGTAACCTGACAGGAATCTTATGTGCTCTGAATGCACGTGCGCGCGCACACACACACACACACACACACACACACACACACACACACACACACACACACACACACACACACACACACACACACACACCCACCCAGAGTGCTGCTTATAATTATGAGAGCTGTAAAACAGGCTGACATCATAGCTTTGGGTTGCTCATTCCCTCACTGCCTCTCTTCCAGACTATAAAATACTGTAGTTATGTGTGCATATTCATTGTTCAGGTATTGAAGTTGTTGTCTGACTTTTACTGTTGCCTTCTGCGTTCACCTAGCTGGAAAAGCCAAGTCCCCTCAAAAATGACAAACTTTATTTTTTCTACATAACTTGCTACAGACATACACTTGACCATGGAGGCCATTTGAGTGCAATGAATTCACTGTCATGTTCAAGAAACCAGTTTGAGATGATCTGAGTTTTGTAACATGGTGTGCTGTCCTGCTAGAAGCAGCCTTCAGAAGATAGCTACACTGTGGTCATAACAAGATGGACACGACCAGAAACTATACTCAGGCTGACTGTGGTGTTTAAATGATGCTCAGTTGGTACTAAGAGGCCCAAATTGTGCCAAGAAAATATGATCCACACCATTACACCACCACTAGCCAGACCTGCTGATACAAGATGGGATGGATCCATGCTGGATATTTTCTCTTTTTGGATCATTCTCTGTAAATCCCAGAGATGGCTGTGTGGGAAAATCCTAGTATTTCAGCAGTTTCTAAAATACTCAGACCAGCCTGTATGACACCAACAGCCATGCCATGTTCTAAGTTACTTAAATCATCCTTCTTCTCCATTCTGATGCTCAGTTTGAAATTCAGCAGGTTGCCTAAATCCTTTGAATTACTGCCGTGTGATTGCATATTAGATATTTGTGTTAACGTGCAGTTGAAAAAGTGCATCTAAAAAAGTGGATGTATCACTAAACACCTACTGTATCAACCCTTTCACCTAAAAATTAAACTGCATTATTTAGAGTGGTGTGCGTAAAATGTGTTTTCTCCCAAATTACATACTGTGTGTTTCCTATGGCTGCTCTTTGTAAGTCAACAAGTTGCATACACTGTATAATCAAGTGGCACTTATGGCCAGAAAATGAAGGTGAAGCTGTTTGCATAGTTAACACTGCAAAAAGATGTATTTTAACACTATTATCTATTCCTAACGTGAGCAAAAAGGAAACTTAAAAATCTAATAATGCCGGACTAAGCAGAATTTTAAAATAACTAGTTCTATATGGGGAATTGAACCCTAGTCTTTTGCAAGTTGGTGCTTGTTGGAGCAAAAATAATTTCCCCTTGGATTGTAATTGAAAATGTAGTTTTGCTGTATGGGAAAATATTTTTTTAGGAGACAGTGCACATACTCATAAAATAATTTAATAATGAACTCATCGTCTAGTGGAGATAGTGACAGCGGAAAGAGGAAAGTGATAAGAGCGAAAGAATAAATGAAGGGAAATTTTGAGGCATGCCAAACCGTGTTGTCATTATGAATTTCCCACCTCCTGATACTGAGCTGAAATGTGAAGACAGGCAGCCAGACTTTTGAATGAAAACACTTAAAACACACTGACATGTCACAAGTTGATAAGTATAGCAAGAAAAGAAAAACTGCTACAAATAAAATAGAACTTTTACTGAAAGTATTCTGAGGCCGAGACAAGGACGCGTGAAATGAGAACATGAAAGATGGACGTCACTCGTTTCAAAATTGTGACAAAACATCTCAAATGCTGAAGAACAGAATTTGGTCTGGTGTTAAGAAAAGATGTGAAAATTCTTCTTTCTCATGGGTTTGTCGGCCAATGAGCTTTCAAGATGCAGATGACCCTGACTTCTATTTCATGACCTTTGGCCCAGGAATGGGAGGAAACCTGCACAAACACACGCTCTCCTCTGTGCCTCCTCTTGTTCCTCCCTCACTCTCTCCTTCGTGGCTCATCCACTTCTGTCTGCCAATAGCCTGTAATTGAATTTCTCTGAACGATAAGGATCTCTTTTTGTATTAGCATCACATTTAACCTCATGAAGATCTGCTATAAGCAGGAATCCGCACACAAGCAGGGAGGAAAGAGGACATGAAGCATTCTAACTGTGTGAAATACTGAAAAGGGCTAGTGTCGGGTAAAACGCTGTGTTTTGTTTTGTTTTTTTGTGAGAGAGAGAGAGAGAAAGAGAGAGACAGAGAGAGAGAGCTTCAGGACGATAAACCACAAAAGCTCTCCTTCGACTCGGCCCATTTAGGCCCATTTAGACACAACACACTTGCAAGAGAGCGAGACCGAAGGGAGGAAACGAGAGAGTGCAAAGAGAGGAAGCACATGAGCCCCAGTTACTGTTACTGCTCGACGGAGAAACAGAAACAGAGAGACAGATGAAGAAAAAATAAGTGTGAGGTAGAAGGAGTGATATGAAATGATCAGAGTCCTAACTTGTCTGTGCATAGTTTATCTGATCACTCTTTCAGATAGCATCTGTTTTATCCTGTATGACCCAATCTTACTGGCATCCTGTACGTGCGTGCGTGTGTGCGTACGTGCGTGAGTGTGTGTGTGTGTGTATGTGGGTGTGTGTGTGTTCTTCTGTCTGACACTTGCTGAGAGGTCAAAGCTCTCTTGAGCAGCCGTCCAATTACGGAGGGCATGGTGTTACCGTAGAGATGAGAGAAAACTGTAATTGGATAATGACACATCGGGGTTGAAACCTGTCATTAGACACTCACAAAGACACACATGCATATACACTTGGGTGCACGCGCGCGCGCGCGCGCACACACACACACACACACACACACACACACACACTGGTCGAGCACCAACCTGTGATTACAAACCTGCTGATCCATCACCAGCCTCCAGCTACACAGCTACACTGTCACACTTTCTCTCTTTCTCGCTCATGTTACTCTTCAGAAGCCCTTCGTACTCCATCTCTAAATGCAAAGATCACATTTGATTTATATTTGAATACGTTTTAATTTATGTTTTGCCCCTTTGACATTCATTTTAAATTGATTTTAAAGCTTGAAATTTTCTCAAAGTGACAGCGAATGGATCTGTTGTTGTGGGGCCCGAGCCCTCACATTATGTAAACATAGTGCGTTTTAATGAGCCTGGGTCACTCTGGTCACTTCAAACACACTCAGCTTTTAGCGAAATAATGTGAGAGGCCCTAAACTTGTGAGCAACATCTCTGGGAGCAATCACTGGTCAGCTCCCAGTTTCCTCTCTTGGTTTCTTCTGCATCATTACCATGGATGAGGGTCTTGCATAAGCCTCTCCAAACCAATGTGTAGGCTCGGGGGAAGAGAGAGCTGGGGAGGGGAAGTGAAGAGGGTGTGTAGGCAAGAAAGCGTATGAGAGGGAAAAGAATTAAGAGAAAGGTGCTGGGGAGAGAAAGGGAAGATAATAGCAGTAAGGGGAATAAAATGGGGGCGCAAAAAAGACCAAGTGAGCAGGAGAGGCAGTGAGGGAGGGTGGTGAGGTTTTCTTTTGTGGTGATTGGAGAGTGACAGGGGTGCCAATAGAGTGGCCAGCGATGACGGTCCCACTGGAGAATGCCGGCTATGCCAGTGGAGTGGCACTAATGGAGCCAGAGAGGGGATGCAGTTGCCTGCCCCGGAGGGGTATATTGTGCAACTGGACAAGGCGGCTTGACACAGAGCCAAAATGGAGGATTAGAGGGGAGGGAGGGAGGCACCCAGGACAGAGAAAGACAGCCATGTTAGGTCTGCTGACTGATTGACATAAACTCAACTCTTTCTGTCTTCCATTTGACTGCAGGCGAGACTCAGAGAGCACTCAGAGTTTCTGGTTTTTGCCCTAACATATTTTCTCAGTCAGTGTTTTGATACTACCAGAGTTTTCCACCCAAAGTGTGAACCCTGCAGCTGGCTGACAAATACGGTTTAGCAGCATCTGATGGCAGTAATTTCTTTATTTGTTAATAAAAGATGATTTTCTTTGCCTTTTTGCTTATTTATTAGCCCAAGTTAATCTGTATGAAAACTGATCATATGAACATGAATGTAACACACACACACACACACACGACAAGAGAGCAACAACAAACCCAAACACCCGCCTGCTTCTCTACATGAATACACACTGTGAGCAGGGGTCAATATTGCTGAGTAGCTGTTTGTTTGATTGGGGGTGAGCAGAGGAACGTTGATGAATTATACTGATTACTCCATAATCTCTCCCATAATTCACCAGGCTGGCTGACTCATCCATCAATATGGGGTCTGGATCCATACATGCGGATACCTTGAAGAGACCAACCACCACAGATGGAGGGATATACATCCTGCTGGCTCTAAGCTGCATAACACCAGTGTTGACTTCATGTTATTAAGTTAAACACTGTGGCTAACGTGAATGAGGAGGGGAGAGGAAGCAGAGATAAAACAGATCGAGGGAAGTAAAGAGGATGATTTAGACATTTTGTTGGGAGGTATTGCCGCACACTGTCACCCTTAATAACACACAAGCAAAGGGGAAGAAATGCTTTGATGATCGAGAGGACCCCACACGCACACACACAGATTCACACACAATCTGCTCTCTTTAACGACCTGCTTCCAGGTAAGCTCTTCCTGGCGTTGGATATGTAGGTATGTAACCCCCTCCCAATAATCCACACTCAGGTTACACACACACACACACACACACACACACACACACACACACACACACACACACACACACACACACACACACCTGGACACTTCTCTGTGACAGACTTGCTGGCTCCAAGCTTCAGGCTACCTGCCATCTACAGTAAGCACTGACATACCTCTCTCCTCTCATTTCCACAACACTCTGCCCTTAGTTCTCCACCTTTCTTTACTTTCTCTGTCCCTCACTTTCTCCCACTGTTTTTTTTTTTTTTCATGGCTAACTCACATTGTAGACGCGCTTCTTTCTTCACCTCGGTAAATTCCTCCCTGCTCTTTTTTCCACACCATTTAAGAGAGCAAACACGTCTCTAATCTTTCTCTTAAATACCCTTCATTCATTCTGTCTGTATCCACCCCTCCTCTTTCTGTGTGTTTTTCCAGGCGTAACTCTCGCTCCTCGTGCAAGTTGATGGGCAAAGCAGCACCATCGCTGCTGGCATGTCCATTATCCTGGATATCTCATTGGCCGACACTGATGATCCCCGACCTTTCACCTTAGAGCACTGACCTTTGAAACTCGCGCGCCCTGGGTGACTGGTGATTAATGAAGCTGCAGGCGCAACACCAAATCAAGAAATAAGAAATGGAAATTTGTAGGAAGATGAAACAAGAAAAGTTACATGATTTCATTTATTCTAAACGCATATCCAACATATATGCGGTGCTAATTTAAAATGAATGGTAAACATGAAATCCATAATTCAAGGGAAGGTTTGTCTCATAAACTCTAAAGACAATATTAAATGGAGTCTACCCTCTGATTGAATAATTACAAAAAACAAACAAACAATACCGCTCAGTACAATATAAGACTAATCAACAGTACAACAGATTGCATTCTGCAACATAACCTTTATGGAGACTGACTTATTGCAGTCAGCCTATTAGACTGAATCAGGTCTTGCTAGGTGGACTTAATTAGGTCCCGGCTGTTTTACACTGTTAGTGGGGTGTTGTGCTATTAAAAAAAAAAAAAAAAAAAAAAGGTTCACACACACACACACACACACACACACACTGCCTGAGCTCCATTAAGAAACAAGTTAGCTCTAGCCACGGTTAAAACCAAGCATTTTCATATCTTTACATTCTGTCTGTATAACATAATCTTTTGTGCTGGTGCCCTCATAATAATGCCAGTGCGGCTTTGGCAAGCCCTCCTTCAATTGCTCGGGAATGAATTACAGCATTGTGTTGGGATGTGAATGGCCAGATCACTTCTTAGGAATGAGTGGCCTTGAGCAATTCAGATAGGCGGTCATGTGATTCATACGAGTGAGTCAGTGACACTCAACACCTCAACACTGTTGTAACTGTTAGTTTGCACTCAAGGTGATTCACAAAGTGTACACAAATGACACGGGAAATGTCTGAAAACACACAAATCCGGCCACAAGAAAGAAAAAATAACATCACTTTTTTTCCCTGTTCGGCTGGAGTCGATGTGTGTGATCCAAGAGTCCCAATGAAAACATTTCTCTGACAATATGTCTTTATGTATGCTGAAAAGATCTGAAAAGAGCTTTCTTGTGCGCGTGTGTGCGTGTGTGTGTGTGCGTGCGTGTGTGCGCATGCTGGAGTGAATGTTTGTGAGAGTTTTTATATCTGTTAAAGTGCATTCAGAGAAACAGGAGGGGGCAGGAAATATTACTGAATGGTAAAGCGATGTGTTTGTGTCAGTGTGTGTCTATCTTTGTTAGACAGAAGGGAAAGGGGAGGGGAGGGGTCACCCGCATGCGTCTTGGGCTGCAAAGGCTTAACTTCATTTCCTTGGAGAGATATTTGCATATCGTATGTACACAAAGTTAGTGGCCAAACTCTGCTGCCAACAGATACGCATCTTTTTAAAGGCAGGTTGAAAGCTTTGGAAAAAAAAAAAAGATTACAAGTGAATAGTTTGTAAAACCACATTTTCTAAAGTTAAGAATGAACTTTGATGCTCTAATTTGCTTTACTTTATAGCCAAAAGAACAAGTCCTTCTTGTACATCTTTAGTTGAATTACCCACTGGCTCCTTGGCTAATCAGATGCTGCACCTGAAATCACACATATTCCATACTTACCAGCCACTTTATTAGGTATACCTTGCTAGTACCTTAGTCAGACCCCCTTTTCCCTTCAGAACTGCCTTAATTCTTTGTGGTACAGATTCAACAAGGAGCTGGAAACATTCCTCACAGATTTTGGCCCATATTGACATCACACAGTTGCTGCAGATTTCTTGCACATCCATGATGTGAATCTCCTGTTCGTCCACATCTCAAAGGTGCTCTATTGGATTGAGCTCTGGTGACTGTGGAGGCCACATACTACATTATCCTGCTGGAAGCAGCCATCAGAAGATGGTTACACTATGGTTATAAAGGGATGTTCATGGTCAGCTAGGCTGTGGTGTTCAAGTAATACTCATTTGGTACTAAGGGGCCCAAAGTTTCCCAAGAAAATATCTCCCACACCATTACACCACCAGCAGCAGCCTTAACTGTTGATATAAGGAAGGATGATGATCCATGCTTTCATGTTGTGTATGATTTTATCATCTGAATGTCGCAGCAGAAATTCAGACTCATCAGACCAAACAACATTTTTCCAATCTTTTATTGTCCAATTTTGGTGAGCCCAAATTGTAGCCTCAGTTTCCTGTTCCTGTTCCTGCTGACAGGAGTGGCACCTGGTATGGTCTTCTGCTGCTCTAGCCCATCTTCTGCAAGGTTTAACATGCTGAGAATTCAGAGATGCTCTTCTGCATACCTTGGTTGTAACAAGGTGCTTATCTGAGTTACTGTTGCCTTCCTGTCAGTCTGGCCATACTCAAGAAGTGTCATTCTCCTCTGACCTCTGGCATCAACAAGTCATTTTCACCTAGAGAACTGCCACTCACTGGAGATTTTCTCTTTTTCGGACCATCCTCTGTAAACCCTAGAGGTGGTTGTGTGGGAAAATCCTAACAGATCAGCACTCAGATCAGCCTGTATGCCACCAAGAACCACGTAATGTTCAAAGTCACTTAAATCACCTGTCTTCCCCATTTTGGTGCTCAGTTTGAGCAGCAGGTCATCTTGACCATGTCTACATGCCTAAACGCATCGAGTTGCTGCCATATGACTGGCTGATTAGACATTCGCGATTCCAAGCAGTTAAACAGGTGTATCTAACAAAGTGGCTGGTGAGCATATACTCAAAATGTGTCTGATTAACATACTTTTGTGTTAATCAGTGGTTACGTAAACACTGGTTTCACAAATGTATATTATGTCTAAGAATGTGAAACTATAAATGAAAAGACGCCTTCTGTTTTGTGATTCAGTGTTGGGTATTAAAAAAATCTCACATATAATTTTAGTGTCCTAAACACTCCCTAAATGTGAAATTTTAGACACAGCCATTGTGTCTATGTGATTGATTAGCGTGTGTATTTTATTAATTTGTTTTCCCAGCCTGTTCATTAAAAGCTCTTTGTAAATTGTTGGATTATGACATCGATGAAGGCCACAGGCCAAAAACATCATGTTGGCTAAGTTCCTCAAATCAAAGCATTTAAAAAAAAAAAAAAACAACTCCCAGCAAATCTCTTGCACAAACAGCTGTTCCATGTGGCGCTTTTCATTAGTAAACATTTAATTTATCATGATTTTAGTTAACGTGAGGGAGGAGATTTTTCCCTCCTCACCCTTTTAAATCGGCATGTGCTTGGGTCTCTTGACTGGAACATTCCTCACCTCTAACCTCTACTGGCCCAGAAGGTCATCATCACTGTGGCAACTACAATGCCCTAACGCTCTCTGTCTTAATTAAAAAACATTATTTACCCAGAGAAAATTTAATTTTCTTTACCTTTGACCTCTCTCTTCCTTGTGCTTTCTCCTCCTCCCTCTCTGTTAGTTAACTGGGAAAGCTGAGATCTTATGAAAGGTGCCCCGACACTCTAGTGCAACCATTATGATAGGCCTGTTGTCTCAGGCGAGTTTGTGTGCGTGCGTTTGTGTGTGTGCAGCAGGGTTAAGCTCTCACACAAGACAAAGCCACAACCTTCAAGGCTGCTAAGCAACTATGCCGCCTGGTAAAGCCTCATCAGGGCACCGTTTAGCCAAGGATTAGAGACTATTACACACACACACACACACACACTCACACACACTCACCCTACAAAACATCATCTCATTAATTCGAACCCCACTTTATCTCTGATTTAAAGTGTGTGAGACCTGACGTTCCCTCATTTTCTATCTCTCAGTCAACTTTTCTATGTTGATTCCAATGAGAGAGAAAATCAACATAGAATCCCTCGTTGTCTCAGTGGAGAGACAAAGAACGATCAAGGTACAGCTATCTCTTTTCTTTTCTTGCAACCTTTTTCTCATAAGTGCATTTCCATGCACCTGTTTTTATGGCTGTTTCCAATTTGTGCATAAAACAGCAAAAGTCTCAAAATATCTCCTATAAGATTTCTACATTTGGTTGAAGTAGGTGGTTAGAAGCTTAAATGTCCAAGGAAAGAAAAATGGGAGGAATAGGAGAAGAATAAGGAAACTGTAAAGTTTAAGAAAGTTTAAGACGTAGTCTCAATAATGAGTAAAATTACTGGCAATACTGACAAATGTGTGTAACATGACTGACAAGTTTTAAAGTCTCTCAGAGGATTTTAACAGATGTTTAACAATTTTATAAAGAAATACATGCAAACTGGAATAATAATATAATTGGTACACACAAGTTCATGCCTGCCTTGAAATGAAAGTGTGTGTGTGTGTGTGTGTGTGTGTGTGTGTGTGTGTGTGTGTGTGTGTGTGTGTGTGTGTGTGTGTGTGTGTGTGTGTGTGTGTGTGTGTGTGTGTGTGTGTAGCTATTACACTAACCCACTGTCCTCATCAGATGAGAGAAAACTGGATATTTCCAACTGTTGGTTTGATTTTTTTCAAATTAAAGTGGCTGCATTTGATAAGATGTTCATTAAATTTTTGTCCTGTAATTTTTTCTTTTCACTGATTGTTTTTGTCAGTAAAAAACTTTTCTGTGTGTTTGAACAGTCTCGTGATGAGCGTAGGAGAGAAAGGTGAGATATTTTAAACAAAACAGACTGAACCAATTAATGAAAGTAAAGGTTGAAGCTAAAAAAGTACAGATCCAGCAAATGTCATTGCCTGATATGCTTTAACTGTTTGGCTGATATCCCTCCGCTGATGTTGTATAGTAAACCACTCTATGCAAAGTGTAAATGTCTCTTGATGCTGAAAGTGAAAAATAAACTCATTGTGTGTATCTCACTTGCACCAGCATGCTATTAAGTTTTGTGTGTTTGGGCCACATGTTGTGCATTATTTGGGGTGGATACTGCTGTCTAATGGATGCACATCCTCTGTTGCACTTGCAGCAATGCTATCAGTCATCTGCAGTCCCACAGTGGGAAAATAGGATGCTTTGACTCAGGAGCAAATCGACTCACTCAAGCACAAAGTGGGCTTTAAAAGTAGATTTTGTGTAGTGTATATAAAGGCGTGTACAGTGGTTGAAATAATTATTTGATCCCCTGCTGAATTTGTAAGTTTGCTCACTTCCAAAGAAATGAACAGTCTCCAGGTTTTATAGTAGTAGAGGCAGAATATCAGCCAAGAATCCAGAAAACAACACATTACAAAGAAGGTATAAACTGATTTGCATGTTACTGAGTGAAATAAGTATTTGATCCCCTACATTACAGCCAGATTTCTGGCCCCCACAGACTGGCCAGGTATCCATGTGGCGCACACATTTCAATCACTCAATCAATGGAAAATACTCCTGATCTCAACTCTCGTTATGTGTAAAAAGTACACCTGTCCACAGCATCAATTTCTTCCAAGGTCCCTCTACTCAAGACGGCACATGTCCAGGCTTGCCTTAAGTTTGTCCAGTGAACATCTAAATGATTCAGAGAAGGCTTGTGAGAAAGTGCTGAGTATGACCCAAAGAACACCATCCCCACAGTCAAGTATGGAGATGCAAACATTATTTGGGCCTGTTTTTCTGTTAAGGGTACAGGATGACATCACCACATGGAGGACAGGGCCATGTACCGTAAAATCTTAGACAAGAACCTCCTTTCCTCAGCCAGAACACTAAAGATGGGTCGTGGATGAGTCTTCCAGCATGACAACGACCCAAAACATACCCAACGCAACAAAGGAGTGGCTAAAAAGAAGCATTAAGGTCATGGAGTGGTCTAGCCAGTCTCTAGACCTCAGTCCTATAGAAAATCTGTGGAGGGAGCTGAAGCTTTGAGTGGTGCAGTGGCAGTCAAGAAACCTTAAGGATTTAGAGCGTTTCTGTAGAGAGGAGTGGGCAGAAATCCCTCCTGAGATGTGTGCAAACCTGGGGACCAACTGCTGTGCTTTCCAACAAGAGTTTCTCCACCAAGTACTAAGTCATGTTTTGCTTGAAGATCAAATACTTATTTCACTCAATGACATGCAAATCAATTTTAACTTTTATGTAATGTGTTTTTTTTTTTTTTTTTTGGTTGATGTTCTTTCTCTCAGCATTAAAATGAAACTACCATAAAAATCAGAGACTTAATTTCTTTGCAAGTGAGCAAACGTGTAAATTCAGGACTGTATATGAATATTAATATGTACAAATTTCTTTCACATGTATTTACAGGTTATCACCTGTACCACCTGTATCACCTGCTTACGTTTGTGACTTGATGATTTCTGATCTACACATATATGTTGCATTTATGCCCAACTTTTCAGCACATTCATGTTTCAGGTCAAAATGTGAAAAAAATACATGGAGCACATACTTCCATCATGTATTCCATGTTTTATGTGTGACTGATGCTACTTTAGTTACATTTTTTGGCTCCCTTCTTCTGAATAGGTTTTATGAAACATAACAACCTAACAGTGTAATACTTGTCAAATCTTCAGTTCTCACTTCATGTCTTTATACTGTCTAAGTAACACAGGAAAGCCATAATACTAAAAAAAACGACCAAACAAAACAAAACACTGTAGTGAGAACTGCTAAGCCACTGCTGTTGACCAGAAGTGCCCACGGGCGGGGGGGGGCGGGGGGGGGGGGATCACAAGCACATCTACACATAAATGCATACAAAAACTGTCACATCAATCTAGCCTCAGACTCATACTTTTCAACTGTGGAAGCAGTGACCCATTCTCTTATCCTCCCATCACCCCATCCCTTCATCAATCCCTCTTTCATCTTTCCCTCTTTCATCTCTCTACTGATTTCTGTCCAGGAAAAAGAGAAGAGACACAGAGAAAGTGCTGGCAGAGGAGAATAGAGGAGTGGAGGCAAAACGAATGCATTGTATCTGTGTGTACCTCTAACAAATCACAAAGGCTGCGGATTGTTTACAAAAAGTTTAAGAAACAGCTGGTCAGTGGTGGTTATGAAGCAGTGCAGTTATAATATAGAAACTAGTTGAGGAGCAACATAAACACTCTCGAATTAGATAATGAAAAAAGTGCCGTAGATTGAAAAGACACTTCTTTAATATTGATTTAAATGTAATATATGAAATTCTGCTTTGTAGACAAAGAAGTTGGCTTGATCTGTAAATGTCTCTTGATGCTTAAAGTGAACACAAAAATGCTGCTTTATTGCATTTAATCCTAAGTAATCCTGAGTAAAGCAACTGTCAGAAAACCTAAGAAACCATAAAAAAGAAAGACTAAAAAAGAATTGATGGTTTGCACACTGCAGAAGTCCAGTTTTCTTATGTATTGCATCTAATAGCGTATGGCATTTCGAGCACACCTGCTCTACATCAGACAATGAAACACAGGGCGGTGCCGCCTTAAGTCACCTGTGATGGGTCGCATAACCACGACCAATGGCAGTAATATCCAATCAGAACTACATCTAATGAGGACAAACAGTTGATAAATAATGTACAAATAATGCATAATGCCTTGGCATGAGTCAGAAAAATCAGTGCCTGACAAGACTCAAAAGAAACAACAAAAACAAATAAAAAAATAAATAAATGAAGACTGTCACCACAAAAACCCAACAGCAAACAAAACAGAAAATATGCATAATCTCTCAAGCAATATCTCACAATAAAAGATTTTTTTATGTAATTGGTTAGACAGTTATAAAACTCATCCAATCACCCATAATGGCCTCTTTCCCACCAACAGGGTTCTGGAGCCCTTGCCGTAATTTGAACCGTTAGGCGGGTTTTCCACTGCCGAAGCACTCGGTGCTCGGCCGAAAAACAGGTTCAATTCCGGCCCCGCAAACTAGCTGGTCTGGAACCAGGAACGCGTGCCGAAAGCGGCAGAGGGGCGTGACTCTGCCGTCTCAACATCAAGTTTTCTACCATATTACATGTGTATTACATGAGAAAAGCGAAGCGATTTTCACGGCTGTGAATTAGGTTGGGCTCTAAGGCTGAACTTGCTGCTTTGTATCAGTTCGTATCACAAATAAAAGGACACAAATGTGTCACATACAGTATCTATTATATAAGAAAATGTGAAAGTATAAATACAAATAAACTATATTATATTATACAAAAAGGCCTCAAGAAGTGGTCTTACAGTGCCATCAGGTATCTCTGTCATCAAGTATAAGAAAGCTCCTAAAAAGGTGCATATTGTTAGACCCAGTAGTTGTGCTAAAAATGATATACAGCTGAAAGCACCTGGATCCATGACAAATACACAGAAAAACTGAATTTATATGACATAGAAATACAAGAAATCATAAAACAGGACAAATGTCCATTTCTTCATTAAGACCTTTAGGAGTGTTAATGTCACCTCCTCTTCTTGGGAGCTGTACATGCTCAATCCCAATGTAACTCAGACAGACACACTGTGATCCATATGCTTAAAGTGGCTGGCACCAATGGCACTTCTGTGTTTAGAAATTCTATTTTCCAGAGGTTTTGATATTGTACCAATATACACCAGCCCAGAAGGACATTTAAGCATATATATATATCCCATAACTGGTTTTACATGAGATTATTCCTTAAATCGGAAAGGTCTTGCCTGTATGTGGATGACAGAAAATCTTTGTTTTATGAGTGAAATTGCACTGCAGACAATTATTACATTTGTAATCCCCAGACTCCACAGCACTGAGTCACATAGCAGAAGATCAAAAATCTGCTGTTACTACCATGTTTCTAAGATTAGAGGGTCTTTTGAACACAATCTGTGGTGGACTGGACAAGTGTCCTTTCAGAGTGGTGTCAGTGGTGCCAATATTTATGAATAATGGTGGACATATCTTTAGCGAGAGCTGAATATTGAATGGCACGTGTTCTTATTATCCATGTTTGTCTTTATCCGAGTTGTGTTTAAACATTCTGATTGTGTTTTATCTTTAAAATGATCTGAAGCTTGTTTCACCGGCTCATGTTTGTATTCTTTTTTTAAAGGAGTGGTATATATGTTGTCCTTGTTGTGGATCAGAATATCCAAGAGGTGCATTTGTACAGGATCATAAGCCGATGTGAATTTTAAATGTTCACATTCATTCTTCTTTTTCATGGTTTTATATTTTTTTGGCTCTGCACCTGTCCCACATGGTAATGAGGTTGTGTGCGGATTTTTTTCCTGTTTGGAAAACCTGGAAACCCTGCAGCCATCATCGGATCACTTACTGTTTATGGACAAAGGCCAATATTACCCTGAGGTGAATATTTGTTGTGATTTGGCACTACAGTATATAAATAAAACGGAAATGAATTGAATTTCAGAGATTGCACTATAGGTAGCAGATATCTACATGCTATTCATCATCAATTATAGCCAGTGGTTTCAAGATTTGCTGACCATTTCAGCAAAGCCGTTCCTTCTTCATAGACCGATCACCTACTCAGAGTCAAATGCACAACAAGCAGAAACCAGAAAGTTTCCAGCATCAAAAATCTCCTCATTTGCCTTCAGATTTTGATTGAAAAACTGGATTTATATGTGTATCAAAGTTCTCAGGAATATACTTTCATTATTTAAATATTAGAAATGTGTTTTGCTGGCAGCAGTGTTAATTTCATTGACAAACTATTTTCGTCATAGTTTTCGTCAACGACCCTTTTTTTCATGACAAAAACGAGATGATAACTAGATAAAAATTTCCTAAAAGGATAAAAACGATGATGAAATTAATTGATACTTTGGTCAACGAATGAAAACAAGACAAAAATGCTCGGTGGGGACGACATCCAATCAGAACTTATTTAATTTTGTGACAGGGCGGGACAAGTTAGGAAAACATCCAATCAAACGCACAGTTGCACCAATTTGATCTAAACCCAGGAAGGCCGCACTAACCTCAGGCCTACTCATCAATACTTTATTGTTATGCTCAATAAACAAGGTCAGGTAAATAAAGATGTTGTCTTTCAAGCATTAATAATATTCCATAACTTTTAATAAATGTTTAATTTCGTCTAAGTGTGTATAATTACTTATTCAAAGGAACTGAAGAAAAAGCATTTTACACCCTTTATATTTTAGTCACTGAATCGACTGTAGATTTAGTCGACTATATTCTTACACGAATTAGTCGACTAAAACTAGACTAAAACTAAAACTATTCAGATGACTAAATTATGACTAAAACTAAATTACATTTTCATCAAAAGACTATGGCTAAAACTAAATCAAAATTTGCTGTCAAAATTAACACTGGCTGGCAGTAACTTTGCCACTGACCATATGATTTGCTTTTTTCCCTTATTTATCTTCATGACATACATTTTGTTTTCTTGCTCTGTTGACTGAGCACCATATTAACGAGCAAGATAAAGAAATATGTCTCCTGTTTAGTGATGGAAAACAACAATATGATCATAAAGAAAGCAGCACCAACAGCAAGTGTATACCATAAAAATCATAACATAGGTACATATCAGTGTAAAGTCATTTATGCTTAATTGTATTTGTGTATTTCATGTATAATCCTCATGAAAAAGTTGGGACACTGTGTAAAATTTTAATTAAAAACAGAAAAATCTTTGAAAACATGGATGCCAAATCATCTGTACTAAAAGGAAGAGAGACCATCCAGCTAAATATCAGCACTCAGTTCAAAAGCCTGCATCTCTGAAGGTACGGGGGGGGTATCATTGCCTATGAGTGCAACATTTGCTTCCATCCAGGTAATGTCTTTTTCAAGCAAGGCCTTTTATATTTCATCAAGACAATGCTAAACCTCATACTGCAGCTATTGCAACAGCACAGCTTCATATTAGAAGAGTTTGGGTGCTGACTGCAGTCCAGATCTTTCGTCAACCGAAAATATTTTGAGCACCACAAAATGAAAAATACAACAAAAAAGACCCAGGCTGTTGAGCAGCTAGAATCCTCCATCAGCCAATAATGGGACAACATTCCTCTCCCAAAAGTCCAGAAACTGCTCTCCTCAGTTCCCAAACATTTACAGACTGTCGCTAAAAGAAGAGGAGATGCTGCCCAGTGGTCAACATGGCCCTGTCCCAACATTTCTGAGACATTTTGCTGACATCAAATTTATCAAGTGAGCCAATATTTGTATTAAAATGGTACATTCTGTTCTATTGTGAATAAAATATGGATTTATGAAATCTGAAAATCATTGCATTCTGTTTTTATTTACATTTTACACATTGTCCCAACTTCTTCGGAATTGGGGTTGTATTGGGCTCTTCCGTTTGTTTGGGGGGGTTTTGTTAGCTTTTATTTTATGATTTATCTATTATTCATTTTGTAATTTTGCTTGTGACGAAGGTCAGCTTAGAGACCTGATAGGGAGACGTGTGTGGAGCAGTCACAGTCAGAATGCATAATCTTAAAGGTCTGTGTCTGTGTGTGTGTGTGTGTGTGTGTGTGTGTGTGTGTGTGTGTGTGTGTGTGTGTGTGTGTGTGTGTGTGTGTGTGTGTGTGTGTGTGTGTTCTGATCTCAGCTTTGTTTGGCTCAGGTAACTTTTGGTTATTGTCCAATGCAGCGAGATTTTACTAGCCCATCTTGTTTTACAGAGTCCATCTAATGAAGTGGCTCTGTTTAATCACAGTTTCTATAGTTGCTCTCCTCTCTTTCTCAGAACAAACAGTCACAGCTGTGGCCCTCAGTATTATCGCAGAGTGGATTCAGTGATCAACAATAGGCCAGGGGGGAAAGAGGAGAGCTCTGTGTGTGTGTGTGTGTGTGTGTGTGTGTGTGTGTGTGTGTGTGTGTGTGTGTGTGTGTGTGTGTGTGTGTGTGTGCGTGCGTGTGTGTGTGTGTGTGTTAGAGACAGACACAAAGAGAGAGTTTTCTGGGGATATGCCCACCACATGGTGTCTCCAGATGTGTGTGTCTACATAATCTAATGCAGTCTGGGCCCTGGGGTGCTGGGGAAGCTGCGATCATGTGTAATGTGGGAGGTGAAGGATGTTAGGGTGTAGACACAGGTGTTATAAATGGGAATGATGAAAAGGACACACATCTTTTTGTAGGAAGATATACTTGCTGTTCTCTCTTTTTTTTTTTTTTACATTGGTACATCACATATCCATGACATGCATGTGCAAACTAAAAAAGTTGTTTCTTCGAAATTGTAACGATTAATTTCCACCCAAAAAGCAGCAAAATGTTCACTGCTGAATTACTGGATTTGTTTTTAGCCATTATGGTGCAAACACAGATGTCAGTCAGTCCGTTAGTCCAGACATTAACATCTCCACAACTCTAGAGATATGATAACTGCAAACACAGGACACAGATGACCGTGAAATTTTGCAGCCTCTATATTATACATCCTGACATGTCTTGTGATTCCTCAAATTCTTCAGCTACCATCAACGGGACAAAAATTCCTAAAGATCTGGTGAAATATCTCAAATTTTTCAATGGATTGACACATAATTTGGTACAAATATCCATGGCAACCAGTGATCTACATACTTGTTGTCCATTGACAACACTTTAGCATGCCATCTTTGCTTGTTAGTATGCTGAATAGTTCTGCTAAACTGTGATGGGGATTATAAAACATCACCTTTGACACAAGCAATTTGAAATAAAATAAATTTGCCAGATAAAATATCTGACAAAGCATTCAAGGTGCTTACTAATGCTAGCAACAAGGAAAAGTGTGAGAATATGTCCAGAGACAACCCATGGTCTATAAAAATAACACAAGCTCTCACCAAGTACATTGTTTTTGAAAAGCAGCTATTGTCAGCTGTAGATAATACAGGGTTTTATTGTCTTCTCAGTACACTGGAGCACAACTATGAGCATGCCAGCTGTCACCACATCACAAAAACCTTCCTTCCAAAGTTGCAAAGCTTTGGGAGAAAGCACACCAGCAGCTTGTTCTAGGACATTTTGACCTTCAGCTTCACCACTAATATTTAGAGAGACATTCTGCATGCACAGTTTAAGGATTCATGCACTAACCAGATTATTGTAGGTGAGTTTGATAATATGCGTCAGAGGTGAGTCATTTCAAAAAGTTGTGTTCACGTTCTGTTCAAGTTGTACTCAGGCACAACAAAAACAATAGGGTCTTTAGACTAGAACACTGTTGCTGATGGCTGCTGGGCATAAAAGAGTTGAACATTTTAAGCAATTTTCTTCCTCCTGGATAACATTTAGGTGGAGCTCAAACAGCCTATAAAAAAGATAAAAGAAAGACCTGCGAGATGCTGCAGTCTCTCATTGAGCAAAGGAGGTTCCTATTTGGTTCCAAATATGAGTTTAAAAACCTGTGTGACAAGACGCTACCTGTTCTCGCTCCATGTGAAGGGTTTATTTATGTTAATGTGAAGTATTCATGTCAATTCCAAATGTAAGTACTTAGTCGGGCAAAAGTGATAAAGGTGTATGCTCAGCTTATCCCCTAGACTGTTACATATCTCAGATTTTTAGATCATTTTTTTTATTAGTTAACAAACAGAACGTTTATTCTCTAACATCTATCCATCCATTTTCTACCACTTATCTGGATTTGGGATGCAGGGGCAGCAGTCGAAGCTGAGAAGCCCAGACTTCCCTCTCCCCAGCCACCTCTTCCAGCTCATCCGGGGGGACACTGAGGCATTCCCAAGTCAGCCAAGAGATATAATCTCTCCAGCATATCCTGGGCCTATCCCAGGGACTTCTCCCAGTAGGATATGCCTGAAACATCTGAACCAGGATGCATCCAGAAGGGATGTTAGACAGATGCCTGAACCACCTCAGCTGGCTCCTTTCGATTCCGCTCTCCCTCTTGACTGACCGAGCTCCTCACCCTATCACTAAAGCTGAGCCCAGGCACCCTACAGAGCAAGCTCATTTCCACAACTCTCCTGCGCCACTCTCCTCTCATTCGTGAACAAGACCCAGAGTTACTTAAACTCCACTTGGAGCATCAAATCATCCTGGACTCGGAGTGGGAACTCCACCCTTTTCCGCCTGACAACCATGACCTCAGATTTGGAGGTGCTAGTTCTCATTCCTGTCACTTCACACGCGGCCACAAACCGCCCCAGTGTGAGCTGGATGTTGCCACCTGATGAAGATGAAATCCTGAGGCCACCAAAGCAGAGACGCTCCACTCCTGGCTACACATTGAAATTCTGTCCATAAAAAATATGAACAAAATCTGTGACAATTATTGCCAGCAATACAGACCCAATGTCCTGCATGCCAAAGGTTTGTTGGCAGACAAAGATGATTCAGGCGTGATTCATCCTCAGACTTGTTTTTGGTTAAACAAACTAGCTGTACAAGTTCAAAGACATCTCTCACACCTGACCTCAGACCAGTTTAAATTAGTTCTGAATGCCCTAAACTGCTGCGCGGAGCAAAGGTTGAACACATACCATAAATACTCCAGTACACACACATACACAGATTTTCCAAACCCCAAAAAAAGTGAAAACATAATTTTCATAATAGCAGGTTGAGCAAGTGTTCATTTATAGAAGTACTGTCGCAAGAACCAAAGCCGGTCAAGTTAGCACATACCTACAACCCTCAATATAAAACTTAACAAGATCCCACTTCAGAGGTTCTCAGGGGTTTCTTGTTGTGATTTCTAAAATTAAAATAAACTGTAGGGGGTGTAGAAGCAGACATAAGATTTAATATTGACCAAACAGTCTTAAATACTATTGGCCAAGCCTCTGTGGTTGCCATTCAAGCTGAATGAGTTCCATACGTCTGACAAATCTGTTTAACAGTAATTTTCTGTAGATGTCTGAATTTTCATCCTTTCTCTGTTGACTGTGGGTTTTATACCTTAATCTAATTCTAAGACCACAAACACAGTAATAATAATACAGCAGCTTAAATGTTGTTATGCGGAATGAACTGTCCAGGTTCAGTGAAGAAGAGCGGCCGATGAGGGGCCCTCCTCTAAACACTTACACCTGGAGGACCGAGACTCACACAAACACATGCATTTACAGGCAGATATACACCCTCACTCAACTTGTCTCTGACAAGCTGAGTACAGAGCAATATATCCAAGTAGTATTTTTACCTCAGCCCACACGCTGAGCAAAATGCCAACTCTTGGCCTTGGGAAACACACACACACACACACACACACACACACACACACACACACACACACACACACACACACACACACACACACACACACACACACACACACACACACACACATGCATTTGCTCAAACGCATGTAGACACACACCCTTAGACACAACAGGTCATGCCCAGCCGACCACTGCAGCAGCCACAGAACATAAACAACTTTCACACACTCTGAATCATCTGAGCATTTCAATATTGTTTTAGATACTGTAAATACATTCAGCCACTCATATAAATATGTGCAACCATAATTATTCCCTGAGACCACAAATGACCGTGACGGGAAGTTAGTTCCCACAGTTTCAGTGGTGCTGCAGCCCAGCCCTGCAGTGCTGGAAATCCATTGCTCGGACGGGACAGTGAGTGGAGTGGAAGGTGCTCAATGACAAGAAACAGTGGCTCGTTGGTTTCAGTGCAACCTGGAACGTTTATGTTCTGTAACGAAAACTGTTTTCTGCCCGTGAAACACAAAATGTAACTTCAGGAGGGAAACCTGTTCGCTGCTTATACCAGTAAGTCATGCTCACTTTCTCCTCTACATCCTCTCTTGCACAACCACACACAAGCACACATACACACCTCTCTCCCAGTGGGCAGCAGCTGTTGGAGTGCTAATCTCCATTAGCTACTGAACTGGCTTCTATAGAGAGAGCCATGTAAAATCTGCTCTCTCACTCCTCTCACTCCTTCATTTAAGTGATACACCCAGACTGGGTCACACAGAAAACCTCATATATTTTTCTCTACTTTGCAGCATCTGCAACATACATTTCCACAGAATTTTGAGTCCTATTCAGTGGACTGTGCAAAAGTTGTGGTGATACACCCAAACACACCATTACATGAATCAAATGTTTATCTGGATAATCTCAAGACTTCTTAGCAAAACATACAAATACTTAGAGAATATTTCACTTAACCATGCAGCGCAAATGAGTGATGGATAGAGAAAATAAATCAAAACACAACTCACAGTCTGTAAAGCTTCGTTGTTCCCAGGAAAAGCAGCTCAGGAAAGACAGCCAGATTATTCCGATTCAGGCGCCTGCAGAAATACAACAGGAATTAGGGAATAAACTTGACCTTGCTCATTCCAAAGGATGCGGTTGAAGCGGGTACATTTGTGTATAATAGGCAATTTTAAAGTGGGATTTGCGTTTCCTGAACTTCGTATTAAATTTTGTTACACTGTTTTGATTGTAATACGATTTGACAGCAGTTTGAGAAAGTATAAAATAATTAGGCGACTGATGGAGACGCGTTTTCAAACACACATACGTGTTCATGTATGGACACTGAAATAAAGAGGTTATCCATGATTTAGGGGTACAACATGGCTGCCAGACAAACAGTGAACTCAAGAAGGATGGAGGGAAAGCAGGGGGAGGATGGCGAGAGAAGGGGTTCGGATGAAGGGAGGGCGGAGGGGCGTTTTTACCACAAAGACGGATGAGAGGAGACGATGTGGGAAAAACAAACAGGCAGTCTGGCCGGGCTACCGAATGTGTGAAAAGGACCCCACTGAGTAAACAAGGCCCTCACAGGGAAAGAACTCACAACAACCCATCACACACACACACACACACACACACACACACACACACACACACACACACACACACACACACACACACACACACAGTTGCAACGACTCGGGTGAGTTTAATAATCTGGGTGCGATCATTTAACCCTGGTTGAGTGGAGTGAAGAGGTTTGTGTTCAGTGTGTGTTGGTGTATCTGTGTGTGTGTGTTTGTGCCTTGATGTGAGTCAGAAGAGAGTGAGGCAACAGAGTGACACAATGAGAGACAGGCTGCTGAAACAGTTTAACCCTGACACAAACACACCCACACACATTGACAGGCCCAAACGATGGATGCTGAGCTGGGTGCTACTGGACAGGAATGAAGATGTGTGTGTGTGTGTGTGTGTGTGTGTGTGTGTGTGTGTGTGTGTGTGTGTGTGTGTGTGTGTGCGTGCGTGCATTTGTGTGTGAAACAAAACACAGTAGAAACAAAAGTTACTTCAACCTAATAAGAAAAGTGCAGTGTGATTTACGCACAAAAACCCCACACAAATGAACAGAAACACCACATTTTTTTCAAACAAAACACCAGCTCCATTCAAAACTCCCCAAATCTCTCTTTTATTCTCTCGTTGACTTTTTCCTCTTAACCTTTGTCTTTCACCTCTTTTTGCTTCACTAGAAGCTGATGTGGACTTAAATAACGTCACCCCCTCTGTGTCCATCTTCCACCCACAAAGCACAAATATATGAACATGCCCGCGCGCACGCACACACATTCACACTCCAAAGTTACATCAGAGTCTGCTTAAATATTTAACATCCCACAGAAATGATGTTTCTAAATTATTCACTCCTCTTCCGTTAACGCTGGCTCTGGCAGCTAAGAGCCCCGCATGGCCTCACAAAGAGGCCCACTCCCCCTGCAGGTCCTGCCCAGCCATGAGCACCCGTTAGTGGGCTAGACATCCCCTGGGAGAGTGTACGGACTGGTGCTCGAGGTAGGGAGGAGGAACGACAGCAGAGAGGTGGTATGAGCTCATCATCTTAAAATAGATGCAATGCTGTCAGACTAGGAAATGCAAAACGAAGTAGATGCAGGACACAGAGATCACATCCAGTCTGGACAGTGCCTTTGAGGTATCAGTGTGTTTTAATAGACTTTTTAAAATGTCTTCATTAGAATATCGGTCTGAATATCACATTATCTATAATATATATACACCGCAACAAGAAGCACTGTGAGAGTGCAAACCTCCACCAAGGCACTGTACAGTGTTTACTTTTAAGAGAGTAGTTTTGTATTTTGTATGAATTCATTTTCTTTTCTTTGTTTGACTTTTTTTTTAACTGACTTTAAGAAGTTTGTAGCGCAGTAAAAATCAGATAAGGGTAGCATGACAGATGTTTACTTTAATTTGTAATTAACTGGACATGAATAACTGGAGCTCCTCTTGAAAATACTTTTTTGTAGTCAATTTGAGAGAAAGGCAGATGTGAAATGTAAAAGTGAGGTCAGAGGTCAAATATGACATGGTATTTGGATGCAAAGTATAACGTGATATTTAGAATCCCCATATATCCTTCTCATCATGCCCATATATGTTGTCAATCCAAACAACGGCAGGAGGAAACATAGTTTTAAATAGCTCTGTATAGCATTATTAGCACTTTGACATTCAAATCCATCTATTGACCTTGAAGGAGAGGTCAGAGGTCAAACGTGACCTGTTTTAAATCTCTATGTACTTTCTATATGTTGACCATGCACACATAGTTTCTTGTCAATTTCCGACTAATAAATCATTAAGTTGACCTTGAAGAATTTTAACAGATTGTCAACATGACCCCACTCTACACCCTTACAAAGTTTTATGATAATTCATTCAAAACTTCAAAACTTTGAGCTATCATGTTTACAGACAGAATGACATGCACACATGCAAACACTACCAAAAACATAACCTCCTTGGCGGAGGTAGTTAACAACACAGAGTGATTAAGAGTTTGTTTCTTTTTCCTGTTTTAGTTCTACAAATGTTGTAAAAGTTTTCAATTGTTAAGTTCAAATACTTTTATTTTCAGGTATTTCTGGCACGTTACTTTTTTAACACATCAGGTTTATAAAGAAATAACATGACCTCTACAACTGAGACTTAATATTATTCCAAATGCAGTGAAGTAGAAAGAAGCAGCTAACAAAAAATTTAATTACTAATGAATCACTTTGATTGCCTTGAAATTACTATAAAGGTCTTTAATTTAGTTATATACAATATACTGCAACAGAAAAAAAAATTATATATATATATATATATATATATATATATATATATATATATATATATATATATATATATATATATATATGAACATATGGGAAGAAGCTGTTTTTAAATCTGCCTGTTCTGCTCTCTTCTGTTGTCTACTGACTGCAGAGTCTTCTTCCAGAGGCCAGCAGGGAGAACAGTCCATGGTGGGGGTGTAAGGGGTCTCTGTAAATGTTCTGAGACTGCCCAGACAAAGATGCAGCTGGTCAGTAGGCTTTCTATAGTGCCCCTGTAGAAGGTGGTGAGGACTGGAAGGGGTGAGGCATGCTGTTCTCAACTGCTGCAGGAAGTACATGCACTGCACTGACCAGAGCTTCAGTGTGGATGGAACTTGGTAGTGTTGACTATTTCGACTACAGTGTGACTGTTAAGGAGTGATGCGTGTCTTGGCTGGCTCCTCCTGAAGTCGATGATGATCTCCTTAGTTTTATCAGCATTGAGGGCCAGGTTGTTGGTTTGACACCAACTGACGAGGGGGTTTGCCTCCTCTCTGTAGTCCCTATCATTGTCGTTCTGGGTAGTTTGCTCACCAGGTGCTGTGGGATTATGGCATTGTATGCTGCGCTGAAGTCCAGGAACAGCTATCTCACATGTGTATTCTTTCTCTCCAGATGTTCTAAACTGGATGTGGATTGCAGAGGAGATGGCATCCTCTATGGAGCAATTTGGGTGGTAGGCAAACTGGTGTGGGTCGATTGTGGGAGGGAGTCTGGAGGTAATATGGTCATTTATCAGCCTCTCAAAGCACTTCATCATGATCGGGCTGTGTGCTACAGGCTGGTAATCGTTGAGGGAGGAGATTGTGGGCTTTTTGGGTGTTAAAGATGTCAGTGGGAACCCCAGCCAGCTGATCAGCACATTCCTTGAGTACCCATCCTGATATGTTGTCGGGGCCCTGCTGCTTTCTGAGTGTTTGCTCTCCTCAGGGTTCTCCAAACATCTACTGTGTCCAGACAGAGTGTCTGCTCATTGGGGAGAGGAATAGATTTCCTCGCAGGAGTGGTATTGAGTGCCTCCAACCTCCCAAAGTAGTTGTTCAGTTCACTGAGAAAGTTGATGTTGCTCTTACAGGTGGGGTGGAGTGGCTTTGTAGTCTGTGATTTCCTGAATGCCTTGCCACATACGCCTGGTGTTTGTGGGTTGCTGGAAGAAATCTTGTGCTTTCTGACCATGAGTATGTTTTGCAAATCTTATGGCATGGTTCAGTTTGGCTCTAGCAGTTTAGTGTGCCACTGTATCGCCAGATTTAAAAGCATTGTTTTGCGCTTTCAGCATTGCACATAAATCACTGGTCATCCAAGGTTTCTTGGTTGGCTTGTGCAACAATGTTTTTAGTCACACTTACATCCTCCATGCACTTCTGGATGTATGCAGACACAGACTCCATATACTCATCCACACGTGTGTGACAGTTATAAAACGTGTGACTTATAAAACTACACAATACATGAAAGGCTGTCATCATTCTTAATGAGTTTTCCAACTTGCTATGATAACCACAATGTAACTACCAGACATATCAGCTTGACATTGCAACACTGCATATGAACAAAACACCAATAACCTTAAAGTGGACCTCTTATGGATGTCCTTATTTTCTCTAATTAAACATAGCCAGAGGTTCAAATAATAATTTCAGAGTATGTACAAATAATCCCTGTGAGCCAAAAGCTTGGGCTTCAGACCATTTCAGACATTTTTTTTTAACACTCTTGGATCTTAATGATATCAGAGGGAGAGGATATTCCTAATACTGTCATCTCAGGCACAAAGCTCTGGCTGTGAGCCACAGCATCTCTTTTTTCTTGCTGTTCAAAGTTTCTATTACTGAAGAGCAGCCAATCAAAAGAACGCTGGCTTCAAAGGAGGATGGCTTTCAAGGGCAAGGAGCTAAAATGTTTTGTTTCAGACAGCAGATAAGAGGGAGTGAACCAACATCCATTATAAGATACATAAGGATTATTTTGAACTTTGAATTAAAGAAACTCTAGTGGAGTCCAAGAATAAGAATGCAGCTGGAAATAAGAATAAAAGGTCCAGCTTAAGTTATTCATGCCGTCATGAAACATTTTGTGCTTTTTGTGTACCATTTCACTCCAGTTAGTACTGAGTATTCCTGTCCCCAGCATAAACCCTGACCAAACTGCATGGAAATGACACACAAAATGAACCTGAAGCCACGTGTGATTTACTACATGATGATATGTAGGATATTTATAACAATCTTGGGTAAATTTGTGTGATAAATAGTGATATTCATTTATTAACAATCAGAGTTAAGTGTTGTTCATCAGAGGTAGAAATTATAAATTTTTCTGAGATTTGAAAAGTTCACTTATTTAACTATACTATAAATGAAAGACTGTCATCATCCTTAACAAGTTTCTCACCCATCTATGTTAGTTACAATGTAACTACCTGAAATTTTGTGGTTACACTGTAGATTTCCATTTCAGATAGTTTGCTCACTTTTGCTGAGCTGAATGGCTGCTCAGTTTGCCCTAATCTCTGTAAACAGATATTTGTATATGAAGATGTAGAATCTGCAGCCAAAGCACAAGGTCTTTTAAGCTTTCTGGACTTTGTTTGTTGTTGACCAGTCACAGCTGAGCAACAGTTGGTCGGCTTTTACATAGTCAGTGTGGGGAGCAAAAGAGGGGTTGCATTTGCTGACATGCATCGTCACAACTATTGTTTAGTCTAATGTACTTGCATTTGTTAACGGTGAACAGTGCACAGAAATGGAAATATTGGCCTGGATATCCACGAGCTAACGTGGTTGACCACCAAAGGGGACTGTTGCCCCTTGTTAGCTGTGTTAGCTATGTTAGCTGACCAGCTGATGGGCTCCCGGATTGAGTTTGCACCACTTCAGTTTGCACATTTTTCACTGTGGTGTTCACCATTGATTCTGTGGAACTTCAGTTCGGTAGCGCTGTCAGCATTTTGTTAATTTGAACCGCTACATTTACTCAGTTTAGAAAGTACTGTCTAAAAGATTAACAGCTCAACAGCCAACTATGTGCAATTGAGTTATCACATTGTGAGCTCTCTGTCACCAGTGAGCCTGGCTGCTTATTGTCACTTCACTTTTTAAAAAATCAGCTTGTACATAAACTTCTGACTCAAGCAATCAAATCTCAGTGGTCATGTAGTGATTTAATTTATTTGATGTTTATGTGTACAAAGACAAATATGTAGCATAAACCAGTGCCACATGCCACTCATTTACAGCCTAAATATGTTTGCAATCCCCACCCACTGATGAACCTTATTCATTCTACATCTGAAAGAATGTACCTTCATCTTTTGTATCAGAGTGTGTGTGTGTGTGTGTGTGTGTGTGTGTGTGTGTGTGTGTGTGTGTGTGTGTGTGTGTGTGTGTGTGTGTGTGTGTGTGTGTGTGTGTGTGTGTACACAAATAGCCTCAGAGTGCTTCCACAGCCATATCTCATTAGCCAAAGTCTGGCTGAAAGAGAATGAAGACTGAGTAGCCAGTAGTCTGAGGTGTGAGAGTCACTGCGCTGAGCTAATGTCACACTGCAGCATGGTGATAATCCCTGCAGTCATAAACAGATGCTAGAAGCCCAGAAACCCCACAGTAAACACACACTTGCAAACATGCGCAGTGTGCCAAATCTCTGTACATACACACATGAATACTCATGCAAACATAAAAAGTCTCACACACACACTCACACACACGCACAGCCCTAACACGTCAGACCCGTGTTGATGTGTAGTACTACAGGCTTGCAGACTCTGAAAATAACAAACCACCTCAGAAACCAATTATTACTCCACCAATGCTGCTACAGCCATAATACACATGCTGTACTGGCAGTCTATCACACACAGACACACACACACACACCACAGTTACTGTATAACCCAAACACTGCAGACATTTCCATGAACCAAAGTAACTGTCCACTCCAAAACCACTTCAAAGTGACCAGTGCGTGTGTGAATGGGTGTGAATGTGGTTCAACAGTTCATGTTTTCGGTTCACAGCTTGTGCATCCAAAGTGAGCCAATATCCATCACCCTCCAAAGATTTAAACTCTCTAATCTGATCTGTTATTTAAACACTAATGAAAGATAGCATCTCTTGCCTTAAAACAGAGAAATGCAGAAATCCAGTCTTATCTCCCAAACAGTAAATTCCTCTCCTATCAGGCAAAAATCATTTGAATTCAGCAGTCCCGGGCAGCTTTTCCTCTAAACTTTCCGCGAACTGGTGTGTACCAACAAACATAACAAATGCTGGCTGCAGCAGAGACGTGAAAAAAATCTATCTTGAATGACTTTTTAGACAGAACTGCTCTGGTGAAAATGGCTTTGTGTCTTCACAGTGGAGATAATTTCAAGGTCTGCTGCTCAGTAAAAATGGAAAAAAAATTTTTTGAAACTTTGCCCTGAAATGATCAGCGGGAACAATGTTATCACTCACAGGCTTTAGAGCTAATCATTTCACACTAATCCAGAGCTTTTCTTTGAAATCCATACCCCGCTATCTGGGATCACTGTTACAATTATCTTCTGCTGTTCAGATTGTCAACATATTAAACATGATCACTTGAGTTGAGGCTTCATTAACTGCTCTGTAATTGCTGTTGATAGATGCATTTCACTACTGTAATCAGTTGTGCAATTACTCATCTTTGTAAAAAATAATCTTTAAATAATGTGATCATTCAGTTACAGGCTAATTATCGATGGATTTATCTGACCGATTTTCTCTGAAATTACTGTCTCAGGACCTGCAATTTCTGTTTCATTCTCCCCGCATGTCTAAGGCTGTTATTGCCTTCAGCCTCACACACTTTGAATTGGATGGGGGCTGGAAAATAGTCAAATAAGTGAAGGATAAGAGGATCAGGAACTCCTCACTTAACTATTCTACACCCACAGGGTGAGAGTAAAGAATGTATGACATTCCTATATACACAGGACAATAGAGCGAGGGAGCCAGATGGGTGAGTAAGGAGCAAAAACATGAGGAGAGGTTAAGGAATGAATGAAAGCGGTGCGAGTGGGTTTGGGGGCCACCAAATCAAGATAAAACTAGTACTGACAGAGCAGCCTTGCGTAAGTGAATGCGCATGCATGAGTGTATCCAAACACATTCATGTGTTTGTATGTGCGCACAGTTGTGCTGTGACATGCCTATCTCCTCCGCACCTCTTTCACCCACATGCCCCTCCTCCGTACCCCCAGGCTACTGCCCTACACCTGACCCAGCCCTGCCCAGCCCTTCGGGCCTGTCGCAAGAAAAAAAAAAAGATGAGAAGGGGAACCGTTTTCTGCCCCTGTGGGGGGCAGTCACTGTGGATCTGTCAGCCAAGCTTAGGGCCCTCTCCTCTGGGCAGTGGTACCCAGCAGGCCCCTTCCAGCCCCCAAGAGGACGGAGGGCTTTGAAACAAGCCCCCAGACTCCAGACTCCAGAGACGTGCCTTTGTGTGGTAACTGTTGGGGGGCATTGATGACTGACTTCATCTTTGTGTTTGTGAACATGCCACGCAAGAGAAACTGAATTACAGAAAAAAACTCGTGAGAACAACAGAAGACAGCCATGTTGTGTCAGAAAGTTAGCCGTTGTCAGAGGTGTTGCAATCAGACAAGACAGATAAAGAGAGACAACCATGTCATGTATAATTTCACATTAGATTTATAAGACTTTATCAGCTGTTGCTGTTAACACACCACAATCTATGTTCAAGACTGTTTTGCTAATATAAGTACATGAAAGAGGGTTTTTACTGGCTTGTACCATCTCTTTGTAGTGAGGGGAATCACTATCAAAGTTTACTTTTAAATCCAGACCATACGCAGTTAAATTTTGCCCTCTCTGTCACCAGCTCTGGGTAGGAATTCCCAGAACTGCTTAGCTGGACAGAGCCCAGTGTTGGTTGCATGAGAAACACTAGCAGATTCCTTATAGCGGTCTACAGAGCTTCTCTCTCTGTCAACAAAGAGCAGCTATAGTGCAGCAGAGAGCAAAGAAAAACCAGGCATGACAGGGCCAACACCAAAACAGCAAAAATAAATACATAAATCACATTTTACCACTTTCATCCCACCAACTCCTGAAAAATTGACCCAAAACAGCTATCAAAATGTTAACTACTCTGTGTGTGTGTGTGTGTGTGTGTGTGTGTGTGTGTGTGTGTGTGTGTGTGTGTGTGTGTGTGTGTGTGTGTGTGTGTGTGTGTGTGTGTGTGTGTGTGTTTAAGCAGTGCCTTTAATTAAAAGCTTGTCACTAAGACTCCTCACACTTGGTCACAGTCTGCTGCATTCCCATGTGTCACTGGCCGTCGGTCAGACCACATCACTTGAACAATCACACACACAAACACACATACATGACAGTAAACAAAACACAACGGGCATATTACTGGTCAGAAAGGCAACTTGTCCCTTCTTTCTGGATCTCTCTGACACACATAAACTACCAACACTGCCATAGCAGCCTTATGCTGTTGGGATGCTGACCTGTGCTGGCAGCGTAATAACCTCTGGCATTCACTGTCATGGCACTCAGTCTCAACATTTGCCTCATGGACTAAGACGTTTGCAGGGGGTGAGCAGGGGTAAATGACAGAAATGTGGGAAATAAAAGGTATGAACAAAAGTGTAAAAACACGATGCACGCATCCATGAAAAGCACAAGGGGCCGCTAATTAGGTTGACACTTCAAAGCCTCTTTGGGATGATTCTGGGCTGTCTCAGATGACTGTTTCAACCATGTAAAAAACGTGAGGAAACAGTCTGCCTTCACTTCTGTCACATTAGATAGAATGTAAAGCTTTGACATCTGAAGTCAGCCTGTAACTGAATTTCTGGTACTGTTAAATATGTCTGAATGTGCCAAATGCGTCAACTCAAGTAAAGCTCTACAGACCTGGACAATTTCTAACACAGAGAATTGGTGCAGCTTGTGGTGGTTCGTTACCGTGCAAAGAGATTTTATGATGGTACTTGTTGATCTGTGTATTTTTAAGGGAATGCACTTATAAATCAATGATCACATGTGCCCTTTGAATTTTCAAGGATAGGCAAACTGATTTTATACAGAATTAACCCAATGGCGTCAACACATCATTACTCACAGTCTCTCCAGCTCCTTCAGGTCCTGGAAGGCTCCTCTCTCGATTGTGGTGATTTTGTTCTCCATTAACTGCCTGAGAGAGAAACACCAAGAGAGTGTGAGACTATGTGAATTGGACAATAAAAAAAGGAACGAGAAGAGGGGGGGAAAGGAGAGTGATAGAGAGAGACACAGAGCGTGAGAGCTGACAGAGTGATTTGTGTGATTAAACCATAAGAGGCCAAAGAAAAAGGAGAAAGATGGCTGGATGAGGCTACTGATAAGAGAGAGAAGAGGAAGAGAAAGACAGAGTGAGATAGGGCACAAGAGATTGACACTGGAGAGGAGAGACAGGGAGACATGGAAAAAGATCAGGCAGCAGTGGGTGTGAAAAAAAGAAGAAAGGCAGATTGGTGGAGATGGAAAGTGATAGAAGGTTTTAAAAAAGCCAGAAAAAGGGGAGACAATCAGCAGTGGGTCGATAGAGCCCCAGAATTGACTTTAAAACTGGCCCATCAGTTAGACAGCGACTCATCTATCATCCAATTTACTCTCTATCTAACCACATAGCTGTGACTACTCATTCACTTACACTAGCACAACTCCACTAAGATTAGTGTGCTGATGAAGCCAAGCAACCCCCCCCCCCCCAAAAAAAACCCACAGGTTTTTATAGGTTAGTTCCACTGAGTTCTTCTTTTTTTTTTTAATTAATTGATGCATGAATGAGTCAACAATATTAAAAAAAACATGGCAACAAAGAAAAAAAATGGGGGGAAAGGCTATGAAAGACTCCTCTCACAAATTGCTCCAAGTCTTTAAAAAGCTATCCCCCCCCCCCCCCCCCCCCCTTTTTTTTTTAAGTACAGCATTTTTTTGCTATTTTTGATTGAAAAAAAAATGCCAATAAACTCAGTAATTGTGGTCCTTTCGGGTGAACATACCGGAAATAGCTAAAGTGAAAACTACAGCGCACAAATAAACACGCATACACACAAGCACACACAATTAAGGACATAATCTCTGGAGGAATTCCAACTATGTGTATTCCCTGCCATTCATGTTGGCTGCTGAATGGCGCGCACAGCGCACATCCCCGTCCCGGCAATGCTGGTGCAGGGGAACTCTTAATCTGGATTCATCCCAGGTAAAGAAACCTGTTCTTACTTGACTCTCTCCTTCTCTTCCTTTCCTTCCACCCTTCCCTCCCTTCCAGCAGCTGCATTCCTCCCTCCGCGGTTACACCTAATGACCGCTATCTCTTTCCTCTTTTTGCCCTCCATCACTTCCTCGCTAGCGCGTTAATCACTCCAGCACATGGGCCCCGGGGCCCGGTGGTTAAAATAAGCCCCTCCTGACACTTCCACTGGCAGATTAACACGACAGCATTAACAGGTGCCTGCACTATTCTGTTTAGACACTTATGATGGCTCAGTGAAACCGCAGCTTCCCACCACTGGATGCAGTGCCTGCGTGCAGCAGTCTGCTGCCGAGCATGGTCGGAAACAGTTAAATCTCTGTGTTGTGGTGTTCTGTTGGAAAGTTTTTTGAGATGCGAGGTGCTGCTTAACAGAGCATGTGAGTGAGAATATTGTTGTTTTCCTTTTGCATCTTCAAAGAAGGGGGGAATAAAGAGGGGATAAAATAGAATGGATTGCATAAACGTCACTTACAACACTCGCAGATGCCTCAGCCCTGCGAAATCCGTCTTGGTGATTTTAGTGAGGTTGTTTGCATTCAGGTCCCTAGACAGAGAAATGTTTATTTTTTTTTTTTATGGAATTATCAATACATTAAAAAGATACTTTAATAAAATAATGACATTTTTCTGAGTGTGCTCACTGAAGGGGTTTTTGTTGAAACTTGCTGTGCCGTAGCCAATGCAGAATTGTCATTTGAGCGTCAGAGAAACTGAGAGGAGCTGTGGCTGCTGCACTAAATGTTCATTTCATCTAGGGGTCTTTTCCTGATTTAAAAAAAAAAAAAAGCGGCCTCTTTAACTCAGAGTCCACTTGTCTAAATCCGTTTTTGATTAAGTTGCTGGTCTCCAGACAAACCGATGTGGTCTACGGAGGCTGTGCTAATGCAACAGTTCGAAACCACCAACAACCACAGCAGCCCCCAACTTCAGCTCCGCGATCAGCACTGACGTGTCCTCGCGTTAGGTACAAGTAATAAGAGGTCTACAGTTTTCATAATTTACGCGACAAACCAGAATATTACATCAAATGCTTTCTGCGGCGTTAATAAGGCTGAAAGTATAGGTTAAAGGCGACATGAAGCTTTGCGCTATTTAAAAAAATAATGTGGTCCTCTTCAGTGCCTCTCGTTCAAAAGGAACAGAACAAACAAATTTAACAATCAAATTTCAAAGAATATTATGTGATCATAAGCATCGATGCTGATGACATTTCGTAACCACTGATCAGAATAAAATTTAGCGTCTAAAACATCAGAAGGTGTGTTCAAAATGTCCATAAACTCTCTAAACTCCTCACACCCCTTCAGAAGAATCACCGCATTAAAAGGTAAATGCACGCTATATTATTTGTCGTCATTTACGCATAAAAATTGGCAACACAATATTCTGGTGACTTTTCCAATGCACTGTGTCCAGATTTTTGGGAAATATCATGGTAGGTAAAAATCCAACCCCCCCGTACTTACAGTCTCTCCGTGTTTCGAGGTATGTTTCTGGGCACGCTGCGTAGCCCTTGGCCGTGACAGTCCACTGTCGTGCCGGTGCAGGAGCACTGAGCCGGGCACGGCTGACCGCCCGATCCGCTGGACAGGACCAGGACCAGAAGAGTCACCAGCACAGTCGCCGGGGAGCGGTGAGGGCCAACGGGGCACAGAGCTCCCACCATCACTGCGGCAAGTGGGGGCCAATATGAGACCCACAAAAATACTGAAAAAAACAGAAGGGCGTTAAAAGATAAAGCCCCGAAATCCCAGAAGGAGCTCACCAAACTCTGCACGCAACGGGATGCCGTCCTCCTTTTCGTTGTCCTCCTTCTGCAGACGCGTGTTTCAGAAATCTTTCGTTCTGAATTTACATTTGGGTCCTCTGAGCGGGGTTTCAGTGTGTGAGGACTGTAAACAGGGAGTTTGGTCCCCCTGGGCAGAGAGAGGGGAGCTCGATAAGGCGGTGGACCGGCTCTTTGGCTGCGCTACAGCGGCGCAAACTTCCACATGTCCCCGGCATGCGGTGCCCAAATCCCCCCGGTGTGTGCCGTGTCTCTGTATGTAAATGTGTGCCCGCGGAGCAAAGCCAGTGAAACACCTCGGTCCTTGATCTGATCCAAAGAAACCCTCTCGCATGCACACACACTTAGTGTATACACACACTCCAGGTAAGGCTGTGTTGGTTATAATTCACAACACGCGTCCTGCGAGGAAGCCGCGGCTGCGCTTCTTTTTCCCAAAAAAGCTCCGCAGAGGTCACCGTGGCGGAGAGATATTGATTCCGGTAATGTATCAATTGCCGGTCAGTGGTAAGGGTAATGTAAGAGACAAAAAAATCGTTAAAGACCAGCGCGCAATACTATAATCCAACTCTGCGTGGTGCGTCAAAGCGCTGCTCCCGAGAGTGTGTGGTAGGGAGAGAGAGAGAACAGACGCAGCAGCAGACGTGCTCTCTCTCTCTCTCTCTCTCTCTCTCTCTCTCTCTCTCTCTCGCTCTCTCTCTCGCTTTCAGATAAACACAAAACATCCACGCATTGCGTTTTCCCCTCAAGGTAGCAGCAGGTTTCCAGCTGGCCGTCAATCAAACAGCAACAGTTTGACCTCGGAAGGGGACTCTCTTTTTCACTGCAGTGTCCCGGTCACCTGATGCCTTCTTTAGCTGGCTTCAAGAAGGCGACCGAGGCTCAGCCCGAAAACTAATGTGGACAAAGGAGAAACAACTTACGACTCTTGAATTTCTACGGATGAATGAAATACAGTATCTAAGAGACATTTGTCCTGTTTGCTTACAAATCCTCTAACTACACTTGTCTCATAATTAACGCATAATATGTTGTGACTGCACAAGATGAGCAGCTGAAATGGATGTAAACTGATTCGTCTTTAGCCACAAAAAATTTTAATAAGGACTATGGGAATTATGTGACACCGAATCCTTTGCAAGCCTTTAAACTCTAATGGTAAACTTTCAGAAACTCTTCCTCACTCCTGTTTGGAGGGAGACTGACAACTAAGCAATTTGCATTTGCAGATTCTGGCATTTACTGAGTAAGGATAACACTTTGCATAATAAGTACTGATCAGTTACTGTAACACAAGGAATGTATTTAGTGAAAAAAATATACATGTTAATTAAGTTCTGTAATATTTGCTCACAAAGGGCACTGTTTGCTCCACATTATCTGATACATTTATCTACTAATTGTATTTCGCATTGTTACTGGCCAGCAATAGATCAGTTGTGTGGACCAGTGATTTCCAGTAAGATGAGTGTTTTGCCTGTCTACCCCCAGCATAAATATATAACTATACAGTTAAAAGGACTCAGTCAGCTCAACAGCATTGGCCAGCTGTTTACCCATCAAGCAGCCACCTCTAAGGAGAAGGACTGTCACTGAGGACAAAATGACACATTTTGTTATATATTTTATTTATTTAAATGATTAATCATTGTAATAGGAATATAACAGAAGGTTTCTGAAACAGACATCATCTATGTAATGCTATAGAATTACACAATCAATAGACTGTCATTTCACATCTCAGAGCTTTTAAGCCTTCAAGTCTCCTTCAGTTCTCAGGACCTATAAATTACTGGTTGCTTTTGAACAACCTCCCTTTCATATTAATGGGTCCTCCATAGCTGAAACTGGCCAGTTCCTCCTCTGTTTTCCTTCATTTTCTTTCAGTTAACATTGTTGTTTTATTATATTTTTAAAAAATGTAAGAAAAAACCAACAAACACTTGACTTGGTGGGATAATCTCACTGCTGAATTCCACTCCTTACTGGAGTTACATTCATGGATTAGGCTTACACAGCCATTTTCTTAACCACGTATCCAATTCAGGGTCTCAGGGGCACTGGAGCCTATCCCAGTTGTCACAGAGCAAAAGGTGGGGTACATCCTGGACAGGTTGCCACTTGTTTGCACACATTGCACACAGTTCATGGTCGACTCAATGACTGCAAGGTGCCCAGTTCCTGTGGCTGCAACACAAGTCCAAAGCATCACCACTCACCACCATGCTTCACAATTGGTGTCAGGTGTTTGGTTTCTGCCAAATGTGGCACTGTGCATTGTGGCCAAACATCTCCACTTTGGTCTCGTCTGCCTAAAGGACATTGTTCCAGAAGTCTTTTGTTCAAATGCAACTTTGCAAACCTAAGCTGGTCTGCCATGTTATTTTTACAGAGAAGAGACTCTCTCTAACCTTTCAAAACAAGACATATTTGTTTAGTCTTTTTCTATTTGCACTGTCATGAACTTTAACACTTAACATGATAACTGAGGCCTGTAGAGTCTGACTTTGGCAGTTTCTTTGAACATTGCACAGTCTGACCTTGGGGTGAATTTGCTGGGACATCCACTCCTGGGAAGATCATGGCATTGTGTTAACGCACACCTGAATGCTCCACACCAGGAAGACTGCCAAAACCTCTCCTTTTATAGAGGTGCTCACACTTGCTGATGATCAGTTACCCAAGTGCACTTTGAAAACTCATCAGATCTCAAAAGGAAAAATAATCATGCTGGATATCTATGCTGATATACCCTGGTTAATATGTTAGAAATTAAAGGATGCCACATCATTTCATGGAAATGAAAATTATCAGCCTACAGAGGGCTGAATTCAAAGATACCCCAAAAATCAAAGTGAAAAGAATGATGCAGCAGGCTAGTTCATTATGCCAAAATTTCATTGCAGCAACTCAAAATGGTACTCAGTAGTTTGTATGGCTCCCACATACTTGTATGCATGCCTGACAATGCTGTGGCATGCTCTTAATGAGACGATGGATGGCATCCCGCTGGATCGCCTTCCAGATCTGGACCAGGGCATCACTTAACTCCTGGGCAATCTGAGGTGTAACCTGGCAGTGTCAGATGGACTGAAACTTAATGTCCCAGAGGTGTTCTATTGGATTTAGTTCAGGCGAGCGAGGGGACCAGTCAGTGGTATCAATTCCTTCATCTTCCAGGAGCTGCCTGCATACTCTCACAACATGAGGCTGGGCATTGTTGTGCACCAGGAGGAACTGAGGGTAGGGTCTGACAATGGATCCAAGGATCCAAGGATACCTAATGGCAGTCAGGGTTCTGTTTGCCTAGCCTAGTTTGTAGAGGTCTGTGCATCCTTCCATGGATATGCCTCCCCAGATAATCATTTACTCACCACCAAACCAGTCTCGTTAACATTGTTACAGACGACAGCTTCTCCAGACCCTTTCACGTGTGTTGCATGTGCTTGTGATGAACCTGATTTTTTATCTGTGAAAAGCACAGGGCACCAGTGGTGGAACTACTAATTCTGGTATTCTATAGTAAATGACAGTTGAGCTCCATAGTGCACACAGGGCCCACTAGAGGACGCTGGGCCTCAGGCCACCCTCATGAAGTTTGTTTCTGATTGTTTGGTCAGAGGCAATCACAACAGTGGCCTGCTGGAGGTCATTTTGTAGGGCTCTGGCAGTGCTCATGCTGTTCCTCCTTACATAAAGGAGCATATATCGGTCATGCTGATGGGTTAAGGACCTTCTAAGGGCCCTGTCCAGCTCTCCTAAAGCAACTGCCTGTCTCCTGGAATCTCTTCCATGTTCTTGAGACTGTGCTGAGAGACACAGCAAACCTTCTGGCAATGGCACGTATTGATGTGCCATCCTGGAGAAGTCGGACTACTTGTGCAACCCCTGTAGGGTCCAGGTGCACCAGGTATGCATGCTAACAGTAGTGACACTGAGCCAAGCCAAATGCAAAACTAGTGAAAAAACAGTCAGAAAAGATGACGAGGGAAAAATGTTAGTGGCCTCCACCTGTAAAGCCATTCCTGTTTTGGGGGTTGTGTCTCTGTTGTCCCTCTACTGGACCTATTGTTAATTTAATTAACACCAAAGCGCCCTCTGTTACTTCACTGACCAGATCAATATCCCAGAAGTTTAATTCACTCGAGGCTATACTCTTATTAAAAAGTGTTCCTTTCATTTTTGGGGGGCAGTGTATAATATAATAGTGATTCTTCATTAGGATCAGTGACATACATATCTCAAGAAGATGACACATCTGTGGCAAAGTTTGTCTTCTTCTGTCATTCTCTCTTTTATGAAACCTTCTTTTGTGGCTCCCAAGACAAAATACAAACAGCTGTATGTGATCGTAATGCTGATATGTTTTCACCCCTCAAACACACACTCCCACAGCCTCAAAGTGTGCTCAGAGCCTGAAAAAATTCAGTATATATTACAGATTTTTTTTTTTTTTGCTCTTTTGTGAGTACGGTTAATAAAAGAAACGGGGGCTGGGGAGATGAGGAGGGGTGGTGTAACATAGCTAAACCAAGGGAAGAAAATAATCAGAGGGAAGATTAAGCCTGACCCTTTATGTCCTGCAGTACGACAGGACTTCAGGGCACATGGCATGTTTAGACATAGCCTTACCTGACCTGCCTGCTCCTTCACACACACATGCAGTTGTGTTTCCATTACTTCAAAGGGCATTACACTGACTCTCACTAATTTCCTGGAGACTTACCTTAATCCTAACCATAACCCTCAACCTTAAACCATGTCTTCATGCTAAAATTTGATTATTTACATTTTGGGGCTTGCTTTTTGTACCTAGAAGGAAGCTACAACTGTGTGCTCCCAAAGCAAGTAAACACACAAAAACGCACACTTGGGTGATTGCCCAGGATTGAAGTAAAGACTATATTGCAAGACTGTTTGAACATTATTTGATAAGGACAATCTAGATTCGGTTGATGTGCATGTCTAATGGTGAGTGTCACTGCTTGCTTTTGTCATTTTTATGTTTTAAATTATATTAGTGGGGTGGTTCAGATCATAATGCCACTTTGGTCAAGATTAATACAGTACTGTGCTAAAGTCTTGAGACATTTCTTATTTCTTTTATATTTTGCTTGTAAAAGGGGAAATAGGTGTAGCGATTTATTGAAAAGTGTAAATATAATTGGAACTACAGTACAAAAAAATGGGTTTGTACAATTGGTATGACCACCTTTATTCTTCAACACAGCCTCAACTCTCTGAGGCAGCTTTCTTGTAATTTCTTTAAACAGCCCTCAGGAATAGTTCTCCAGGCTTCTTGACATTCAGAGCTCTTCTTTGGATGTTTGCTGCTTTGTTCTCTGTCAAGATGTTCACAGACTGCTTTAATAATGTTGAGGTTCGGGCTCTGGGAGGCCAATCCATGACTGGATAGTGTTTTTCTGTGCAGGTATGCTTTTACTGCATTGGCAGTGTCTTTGGGTTCATTTTCATGCTGAAAAAATGAAGCTGCTGCCAATCAAATGTTCTCAAGATAATATTGCATGGTGGATCTTTTCTTCATAATTCCATTAATTTTGACAAACCAGCACCACTGGTAGTGGTATTGGCAGGATCTCCACTGTGTTTTACAGATGGCTGTAGACACACATTGTTGGACTTCTCTCCTGACCTCCTCTGTACATTTTGATAGTGATTTGAATAAAAAAATTGCAAGTTTGGTTTCATCACTCCATGAGACCTGATGCCACTGATTTTAAGTCCAGCTGCTTTTCTATTTGGCATACCTTAGCCTTTTCTCCTCGTCACCCTTCCTTAAGAATGGCTTCACAACAGCCACCATCCTACAGAGACCATTTCTGATGAGGCTTTGGATTAACTGAAGGTCCAGATGTATTTCTCAGGTCCTGTGTCAGGTCTTTGCAGGATTTCTTTTTCCTGTTTCTTACAGACATGACTTTCAGATACTGTTCATCTTTTTCCTCCACTTCTCCAGTTTCCTTGGATTTTGTTTTAAAGACACACTGCACACCATGCTGAGATAGGTTTTCAGCTCACCTTGTTAGTGCAAAAATACTATTTTATGCCTGTCAAGCCATCTGTTATGAGTAGACACAATACTGGTTCATCCCTTGAGTTAGGTGAGTGATTCATAGGTCAGTGTTTAGTGGCTTAAAAAAAACAAAAACATTCCTATGAAAATGATCAATTACATTTTCATAGGAAATGATCAACCTTCAGAAATTCTGGAGAACTATTGCTCAAGACCAGTTTAAAAAAAAATTACAAAAAGGACTCGCTCCTTCAAAGCAAAATATAACAAAATGATGGGTGACTCAAGACCTTTGTACTATTATTAATTGTTAATTTTGGACATTCATGGTCCTCGGTTATAAAGTTTGCTGGCCCTGCAACTTATTCTGCAGTGCCATCATGAGGATAACATTTTCAGAATGCGGGCTGGCTGTGGTGTTTGTGTGCTGTGTTTTTCTCTTCCAGGTGGATGAGCGGGCTGGTGGAGTGGGCTGCCACCTTTGGGGCAGAGTTGAGTTGCTCTCACACACCTTGCAGTAATTTCCTCATCTGTAAGTTGTGTATTTAGGCTAGACTGCAACTGCAACTCTCTGTGATATTGTCCCATCACCTCCAGTGCTAAAGTGGCTCACCTTGTCGTTCTTTCCTCTTGTTCTGACCAGTAAAGTAACCGGCTTCTCTAATTGTCCCTTCCAACGTGTTGTGATTAAGGACCACATCTGCATTCACATGCTTCTGCAACCTCTTGGAAACACTCACCAGTCTTGCCTCATGGAATTCCCAGCCTGCAGTCTCCCAGTCTCATCTTCCAATAACAGCAGCTCTCGGACAATCACCTGCCTGCCCACTTTCCACCATGTTATTTTGCCAACCAGATTTAGCCATACTAATTCTCATTCTCCTTCCCTTCCAGACTTTCCCAGTTCCTTTGTTTATCTGCCCCGACACTCCATCTTACCCTTAGTTACACTGTAAATAAATTCATCTTAACTCTCTTTTAGCCTTTTAGCGTTGAGCTTGGCTGCTGTGGTGGTTTTTTGCTTCAATGTAACCTACAGTTTGAGTGTGCTCCTGGAGCATTTTCCAAGGATTGTGCCAAGTGTTCTCATTTATTCACTTTGCTGAGGGGCTTTTTTAATTGCAAATCACACTGAGTCAACAACATTTTCTATTTCTATTGAGAGTTTCAAGGTGGTGTTTGACCATCCTCTCCAAGAAGACAACATTACCTGTCAGCTGTTCGCCCTCCGACAGGGAGATAGGTCTGTGGCTGAATCCTCCATTTAGTTTTGAGTATTAGCTGCTGAATCTGAGTGGGAAGACAAAGTGCTCAAGGGGAAGTTCTGAATGATGATGTTAAGGACTCTTTAGTGACATGTGACGAGGCAAAAGATTTAGAGGTATTAGTTGATTTGGCCATCCGGTTAATGGTTGCATTTGCCAACGTAGCTGCGAAAAGAGTTGCAGTTCCTGGCAAGGACTTGTCTCCCCTCTGGCCAGTCTAAACTCTACTATCAGGCCTTTCCTATGGACAGCCAAAGCAGACCGAGCATTTCAAAAGTTCAAAGAGAAATTGAGCTCAGCTCCCACTTTGATACACTCTGACTCCCATAGCAGTTTGTGCTCAAGGTGGACACTTCAGAATCCACGGTGGGGGCAGTACTACCTCAGTGTGTGGGTCCAGATGGTAAGCTTCAGCAATGCACTTTCTTTTCCAAATGGTTAACACAGGCAGAAAGAAATTATGATGTGGGGAACCAAAAACTGTTAGCTATTAAGCTAGCTCTTGAGGAGCCATTGGCTGGAAGGGGCTGAGCATCCTTTTTTGGTATGGACTTATGGAACTATATTTAGGTCAAAAGTCACACATGAGAAAAACATAATCCACACAAATAATTTAATTTTGCAAGGACAGGTATTCATTCCTCGCGAGTAAATTCAGCAACTCGCGTGCATAGAGCTCAGCTGTCGCGTGCACAAAGAAGCATCACACACGCGAGTGTCTGCTCGCTGCACGCTGCTGCAGTTTCATGATCTTGAGGAAACTTTACGTGCCTTGAGCTGAATTCTTTGAAGCAACTGACTTTTAACTGTTTGGGTGGAGCCTAATCTGAATGGTCACTTTGATGGTCGGCGGCAGCAAAATAAAAGCTGTTTTAAATCGTATTTGCTTACAATTTGAAGAATAAAGTTTGTCGAATTAACTATCGGTAGTTATTGTTTTTTGTGCAACAATGGAAATACTGACAGCTGTCACTGGATTGCTTCAATCTTTAAAACTGAAGGATTCACAGGCAAGTTCTGAGACGTCTGCACTCCTGTCCCATTAATCTGTAGTAAAGCATCACATACCTTTTATCATAACTAGGATCAGGAAAGAAAATGTGCATCGGGATGTAGCAATTATAACTTTGGCCAAAACAGAGACAAATAAACCTGCAACCAGAGTTGCTCAGCGAGTAGCAAACACATGTAATTGCACATGACTGGATGAGTGCTTCAAAATGTGCATCAAAATATTCAGTTTTTAATATTTTTTTCAGTATCAAAGTGAAGCCAGTGATAAATCAGCACATCCACCAGTGCACAGTAGAAATAACAGCTGTAGTTAAACTGGCAAACTTCATTTTGTAAAGGGTCAACAAATCCTCAAGACAACAAGTTGCTGATGTGCAGCACAGATCAACTGTTTCATAATGATTTTTGATTTATTCATAAAAAGCTACAAAGGCAAATATTTTACTTTGAAATTCATTTAACATTTTAATCCTACTTAGCAGAATTAGATTAATACAAAATATAAATAAATTAGAATAGATTAAATTTATTGGCATTGCAGATGTCAAAAGTATAATGCAACAAAATGCAGATTGCATCTAACCAGAAGTGCTTGAGCAGTGTAAAAAGAGCATATGATACAGTATGTACACAAGTTCTGTAATAGTGTCTACATGAATGTATGTCTAGGTTATGACTGTTGCTACAGATATGTACAGGTTATGGCTATGTATACAGACTATGACTATAAAATTACAGTATGTACAGTTGCAGATTATGATTGGTTATACAATTTGCACAGCGATGCAAGTTAGATGATTTTTCATTGTTGACAGAATGAGCAGTATATTCACAGAAAGCGCAATAGTGTACAGTACTGCAATAAAATTGTCAGTCCGGGGGGTTTAGTGAGTGCATGTGTGAGTGAGGTGATGGAGGGTGGGAGGTGGGCATGTGTGCTTGTGTATGTGTGTGAAGGGTGGTGGTTGTCGGGGGGCAGAGTTCAATAAGGAGACAACTGTGGGGAAAAAGCTGTTCCTGAACATGATGGTTTTTGTCCCCAGGCTCCTGTAGCGCCTTCCAGAGGGCAGGAGGGGTGAAAAATCCATTTGCTGGATGAATTCACTCTTTTGTGATGTTTTACTTTTGTAAAATTATAGTCTAATTTGCACTAATGGACACTTTAAACATTTAACAATTATATAGAGATTGAAGTACATTTTTATGCAGAACATTTGTTCTTTTTATCGTTTATTTTTACAGAATCTGCAGCATTTGTTCAATGTTTATAGAAACAGTGAACAGTAATTTTACTAATAACCACAAATCTAAGTACCTACCAGAAACAGCTCTGCTAGTCTCTTTATGAACACTAGATTTGTAAATAAATAAAAATAAATAAATAAATATATGAACTTATTAAACTAGAACACAGAAAAATTAAAGAAAATTGTACAAGAAATATTTTAGCAGTGATAGCAGCTGACAGATAGATGTGTGGTGTTCCCCTGTGGTCTGCAGGTCCAGGGCAGAGACCGAAGTGATGGCTCTACAGCACACATAACTAAAGTTAATCTGCTGGTTAGCTGCATAGAGATAACTGCAAACCATAAAAGTTTAGCATACCAAGCACACAAGAGTGGTGTGTAAGAACCATTTTATCAGACACTAGTTCAGATCACACAAATGAGCTGCTTATTGCTGTCAGGTGTTGTACAAAGACAGCCTGTCACAGCCTCTTCTCCTGTCCACTCCTCAGACTTGCCTGTTCACAGATCCTGTAATGTTATCTGGATGAACTATTGTAGTGGAGTCTGAACTCAGTGAGTTGAGCTCTGCAGCCAAATGCGTAGAGGTGTTTGACTGAGTGACATCTGGCATCAACATAAACATGTTTTATATTTGTTCACATTTTGGAAAATTCAGTTTACTCAATTAATTTTGAAAAGGATTTTTTTCCTTTTTCTTAGGAATGATGTGTGCTCTTTGTTATGATGATTTTATGTGATGGTGCACAACAGATTAATGGGACAGGAATGCAGAGGCTTCAGAACTTGCCTTTGAATCCTTTGGTTTAAAAGATTTATTCAGCATTAAATTAATCTAGTCCTGACAGTTGTCAGTATTTCCGCTGCTGCACAGAAAAAAATAACTACCGATAGTTAATTCGGCAAACTTTATTTTCCAAATTGTGAGCAAATATGGTTTAAAACAGCTCTTGTGTTGCTACCAAGGTGTAAGTTCGTCTAATGCAGTAACCTGAACTAGCCATCAAAGTGACCAATCAGATTAGACTTCATAGGCTCCACCCAAACAGTCAAACTTCAGTTGCTTGGATGCCTCCTGAGATGTTTCAATCTGGTTTTAAACCTCTCCACAGTACGGAATCTGCATTGTTGAGGGTGTTTAATGACATTCTTTTGACTACAGATACAGGTGATCATGCGATTTTAATGCTTTTAGATTTAATAGCTGCTTTTGACACAGTGAACCATGATATTTTAACTTCTCATTTGGAGCATTGTGCTGGTTTTCATGGCACTGTTCTGAAATGGCTTAAGTCTTACTTGACCCAAAGGTCTTTCTGTGTAAATCTAAATGAGTTTGAATTATCCCCTGTTCCGTTAATGTGTGGAGTACCACAGGGTTCAATTTTGGGACCTCTGTTATTTTCTTTGTATCTGCTCCCCTTCGGATCCATTCTCAGAAAGCATAAAATTTCTTTCCATTGCTATGCTGATGATACTCAGATTTATATACCTTTGAAACGCAAGGAAGCCAACTCTGTACAGACCCTAATTGAGTGTCTTGATATTAAAGCATAGATGGCTCTAAACTTTCTAAATTTTAATGAAAAAAAAAGACAGAGGTGATTGTCTTTGGTCCCAGCATCCCGGGTGGATCTTCCCCCATGGACGTGGGTTCATTATCACAAAAATTAAAGCCATCTGTTACAAATTTGGGTTTTATTATGGACGAGAGTTTTAAATTGGAGGATCAGATCAGGGCAGTGGTGAGATCTAGCTTCTTTCATTTGAGGCAGCTGTTGAAAATAAAAAATATGTTATCGAAGAAGCATTTTGAAGTACTGATTACTGCTTTTATTACAACTAGTCTGGATTACTGCAATCCTTTATATGTTGGTTAGCCAGTCTGCTCTAGCCTGTCTGCAGCTGGTTCAAAATGCTGCTGCGCATCTTTTGACGGGATCGCGGAAAAGAGAGCATATTACTTCTGTTTTATCCTCACTGCACTGGCTGCCCGTGTGTTTTAGAGTTCATTTTAAAATCCTTTTATTTGTTTTTAAGTCATTACATGGCCTTGCCCCAGCTTACCTTTCCGAGTTGCTGCACCTACATACTCCTTCCCGGTCACTCAGATCAGCTGATCAGCTGTTCCTTGATGTGCCAAGGATATAGCAGAGGCTCAGAGGAGATAGAGCCTTTGCTGTGGCAGCTCCAAAACTCTGGAACGCTCTGCCATTAGACATTAAACACGCCTCTTCATTGGCCAATTTTAAGTCTGCTCGTAAGACCCACTTCTTTAGTTTGGCCTTTGATTAGTATGAGCTTCTGTCTACTGAATTTGTTTACTTTTTTAATTTTATTTATTTCTAGGGTAAGATTATGCTTTTATTGTTGGTTTTAATTGTGTGTACTAGTTATTTATTTATTGTTAGGGTAAACTATGCATTTTATCGTTTTATTTGTGTGTATCTTCTTAAATTCTTACATTTTTACCTTTGTAAATTTTACTTTTCTCTTGTCCTGATGTGTTTTATATACAGCACTTTGGTCAGTGGTTGCTGTTTTTAAAGTGCTTTATAAATAAACTTGGCTTGGCTACGCTATGCTGCAGTAACGCAAGACTTCGTGAATCTCAGCAGCATTGTACACGGCAGGGTGACTCTTAACTACAAATGCTTCTGTGATTTTTATTTTCCACCAGCCAACTAGACTGCCTTCAAAGTAATAAATATATATATGCATTTCTAGTTTAATTTCAATTATCTTCAGCACTCTTGAGGATGGTGACAAGAACCTGGACAGTTTGTTTTGAGGGAGTCGTCATGGGGAAAACAGACAAGATGCCGATTCCCTCCACCAGCAAAGGAGCTCCATCCACCAAGAGAAGCTGGTGAAATCCTTCACTGAGGGAATGACCTGGCTCTCAGAAGAAAATTTTAAAAAATTAAAGAAACTGTTATCAAGCTCCAGGCTTGCAGCATGAGGGGTAACCTTGTGTTTTCAGGCTTCCCAGAGAAGGCAGAAGAAGACCCAGAAACTACAATTCAATTCAATTTTATTTATATAGCGCCAAATCACAACAAACTGTCGCCTCAAGGCGCTTTGTATTGTGGGTAAAGACCCTACAATAATACAGAGAAAACCCAACAGTCAAAACGACCCCCTATGAGCAGCACTTGGCGACAGTGGAAAGGAAAAACTCCCTTTTAACAGGAAGAAACCTCCAGCAGAACCAGGCTCAGGGAGGGGCAGTCATCTGCCGCGACCGGTTGGGCTGAGGGGAGAGAAAGACATGCTGTGGAAGAGAGCCAGAGATTAATATCAATTAATGATTAAATGCACAGTGGAGTATAAACAAAGTAAATAAGGTGAATGAGAAGAAACAGTGCATTATGTGAACCCCCCAGCAGACTAGGCCTATAGCAGCATAACTAAGTGTGGCGATGGTAAGGTGGATCGATCTGTATTTCAAAATATTCAAAGGACACTAACAGCGAATCTGCTTATAAAACAAGAAGAAACAACACCACCCTGGGAATTCCACCCAGGGAAATATTCCTTCAACAGACGCCAATTCACCAGCACAAGAAGGACACTCAGGTTCGTTTCACTTACGACAGAGACGTTGTAAGATATAAAACAAAATAATTTATTTTGTTCATAAGAAACAATAAAACAACGATTGCATAAAACAATATAAAACAATGAACTGGGAGCTGCGGCTTACCCGTGTCGAATGAGGTGCTTGAGGAAGGGCTGAAGATCACCACCGCACACGTGAATACTTAATACCCATCACCAGCACACGCACACACAAAACCTAAGTGCCACACAAAGTCTTAGACAGTCAGTCACGGCACACAAAAAGAGATCCCGCCACCAGGGGGCACCCAGATATGATCACGGCAGCCGTCAGCTCCTAAATAAAAGAAATAAAACAAATTACAATTTTAATCAACTTTAATAAAAAAAAACACTCATCAGCAAAATAAAAACAAGTCTTCAAATAATAAAAACAGTGTGGGTGAGAAATTACTCACCACACACGCACATTAATAAAACCCCGGTTCTCAAATAAAATCCCCACAACCCGCTGACCTTAAAAACCGGCAGGCGTGCAATAAAACAAAGTAAAAGCATGCCCGTGCATAACAATGGTGCTAAAACTCTCCTCTGCGCAGTCTTCCTGCCGGCACAACATCGAAGGGATCGCACCAATATTAAAGCAAGGCAACGGGCATAAAACACTTGTATAAAAAAAGGGGAAAGGCAAAACAGCAGCACACTGTAGCTTTATCCCGGGGAAGCGATGGCGGCGCCGTGGAAATCAACACGCCGCCGACCCAGGCCCAAACACCCTATAACACAATAAATATTAAAATGACTGGCGAAAATATTGAATGTAAACAGAAACCCGCGGAATTACATACCAGTCAATCAATGCTTGCAGGGACCAAATTGGCCAGTATGGGGCTTCCCCAGCTACTACCTACAAATTAAAAGGCAAATAAGCTACAGGATTAAAATCGCATTACAATAAAAAAAAGGGAGTCATACCATACCCAAAGCTTATGGAGGGAGGGCTACAAGGTTACCACCAGTATACTCCGCTACAGCCAGGAGAAACGTGAATGAAAAGCCGGAAGCGTGTGCATCACCGAGAGCAAGATCACAATATGGTGTTACACGCCGCCCTTTTATACCATGACCGCCCAGTCATAGCAGCCAACCAATTAGAATCCATTCTGCTACAATCTACCCCCTCTTTTTGGATCGTCGCCCCGACGATCACCTCACATCAATTCCAAGGCCTAAAAAATGCACCAACTGCACTGGCCCTCTGACCCGAAGAACCTGCTGTCTCTTGCACCACTTCCCCCACTGACCGTGGAAGATGATGCACGTTAGGATGCTGGCCAGCAGTTGACCGGGTGGTACGTCGCACTGCCCTATCACTAGTCTCTGCCCAAGCCACCGAGGGACTCACCAGAGGAACAGATGGTGGGGCGATTACACTGGGGTCTGCAACAGCGGGAGATGTCATAGCCAGGGGCTGACTCCTTTGTGGCGCTGACAACGATGCAACAGGCTGAGCCATAACTACAGGTCTAGGAGGCTGCGGGTCCAAGACACAAGGCACTTCAGACCTAAGGAGCAGATCGTAGTCACCGGACATGTCATGTTCTGATTGTTCTGGTGGTGAGCCTCCCAAGCTAGGGGGACTCTCGCCTGACGCAAACCTTTTGGAGGATCGCTCGGCCCCAACCACAGCTTTCAACAAGGCACGATTTACATGTTTAACATTATCTTGGCCATCTACTGACACAATGGTGTAAACCGCCCCGCCCTCTGGGGGTATTCTCACAACCCTATAGACTGTAGAATCCCATAGATCCTGGATTTTTCGACGGCCCCTCCTACTCAAGTTGCGAAGGAACACCAGTTGACCCTCTTTCAATGGAACATTCTTAACATGTTGATCAAAGTTCCTCTTTCTGCGATTAGCACACATTTGTAATCGCTCTCTAACACCCTCAAATGCTATTTGCAATCGAGTTTGATGCTCCTGAACCCACTCGTGGACACCCCCAGCCACAGGTTCCTCTACTCGACCCAACAGAAAATCTACTGGCAACCGTGGTTCCTGCCCCAACATCAGAAAGAAGGGGGCTTCTCCAGTAGACTGGTGGGGAGTGGTATTGTAGCAATAAAGCAACTGAGGGAGGCATGAAGCCCAGTCTCTTTTTCTGGTTTCTGGCAGCGTCCGCAACAAATTATGCAAAGTCCTGTTAAAGTGTTCGCATTGGCCATTCCCAGCAGGATGGTAGGGAGTGGTACAAGATTTTTTAATCCCATAGAACTCACACAGCTGTTGAATAAGGGTACTCTCAAAGTTACAACCCTGGTCTGAATGAACGCGAGCAGGGACGCCGAACTTAGAGAACCACTCAGTTACCAGAACTCGGGCCACGGTAGCAGCACATTGATCACGGGTAGGGACTGCCAATGTGTATTTGCTGAACACATCAGTCATCACTAACACATTCTCCAGTCCATTCCGAGTAGGTTCCAACAAGGTAAAATCAATTGCCAAAATTTCATTTGGTCGCGAAGCCAACAAATGTCCCATAAAGCTCTGGGCAACTGGATGGACATTTTTGGCGACCTGACATCGCCCGCAAGCCTGACACCATTGAGTCACTGCAGCGGTCATACCTGGCCAATAGCACCGTGCTCGTAATAGTGCTAGAGTTCTTTCTACTCCCTGATGACCATGCTCTTGATGTGTGTGAGTCAGAACCTGCTTCACTAACGTACCTGGCAACACAAGTTGGAACACTGGTTCGACACCATCAGGGCGATGAACCTGCCGATACAGGACGCCATCCCTTTCAACAAGGCGATCCCACTGTCGAAGGAGGGCCAACACCTGTGAGGTTAACCGTTGCCGCTCCTCAGCACCAGGGCGCTGCTTGCGCTTCCAAAACACCAACAGCTCTTTTATAACAGGGTCTGCTTGCTGGAGGACAATAAAGTCGGACGAGGCCAGCTGGGGCAGCACTGCTACTGCCGCTTGCAACACTTCAGCAGACTCCAATGGTAAAGCTTGTTGGAGAGGCACTGGTAGCACTGTACCAGGAACCAAGGCTTCCACATATTGTGAACTGGGCAGATTCTGACGCGATAAGGCATCAGCATTCCCATTACTCCTTCCAGACCGATATTTTAACTGAAAGTCAAAGGAGGCCAATTGAGCTGCCCAACGCTGTTCGGTTGCCCCGAGCTTAGCGGATGACAAATGACTAAGGGGGTTATTGTCAGTGTACACAATGCATTTGTGGCCTAACAAGTACTCCCTGAATTTTTCTGTCATAGCCCACTTAAGGGCTAAGAACTCCAACTTCATGGAGCTATAGTTAGACATGTTGCGCTCAGTAGGCCTCAGACTTCTGCTGGCGTAGGCAATGGGTCTGACTTTACCTTCCTGCTCCTGGGAAAGCACTGCCCCACGGCCACCCTGACTTGCATCTACCTCCAAAATAAAAGGTAAAGAAAAGTCAGCATACGCAAGCACTGGTGCTGTTACAAGCTTAGTCTTCAGTGCCTCAAAACTTTGGTGGCACTCTTCAGTCCAGTTCCCAATAACACTGTTCCTTTTTGATTTCCTGCCACCCCACTCTGCCACCAACCTGTGAAGGGGGGCTGCCAACTTGGCAAAACCCTCTACAAAGCGGCGGTAATAGCTAGCAAACCCAAGGAAGGATCGTAACTCTGACACCGTTTTGGGAGGCTGCCAGTTGGCCACGGCCTCTACCTTGCTGGGATCTGTGGCCACACCTTGATCAGAAATAATATGGCCCAAATAGCGAACCTCCTGCTGAAAGAAAGCACATTTGGCAAGCTTTACCTTCAAACCCTGCTGCTGAAGTCGACTTAACACCACCTCCAGCCTTCCAAGATGTTGCTCTACTGTGGATGAAAAAACTACAATATCATCAAGATAGAGGAGCAAGGATTGACATTGCTGGTCACCAAAAATGCGTTGCATCAACCTCTGAAAGGTGCTAGGGGCATTACAGAGTCCAAAGGGCATCCGATTCCACTCAAAAAGACCAAACGGGGTACAAAAGGCAGTTTTAGGTTTATCTACTTCTGTAATGGGAACCTGATTATAGCCGCTAGCTAGGTCCAAGGTAGAAAACCAACGGGCACCGGTTAATGCATCTAAAGACTCTTCGATGCGAGGCAAAGGAAATGCATCTTTCCGTGTTTTACTGTTCAACTGCCGGTAGTCCACACACAAATGTAGGCTGCCATCCTTTTTCTTAACCAGAACAATGGGTGAGGCATAGGGGCTGTTACTCTCTCTAATGACCTGTGCCTGCAAAAGCTGGTTAATATGTTCTTTTACCACCTCATACTCTGAAGGAGGGATGCGCCTATAGCTCTGCTTCACAGGATGTCATCTAGAAGGGGAATATCATGAAAAATCAGGTGAGTACAACCCAAATCATGGTCATGAGCAGAGAAGACGGAACTATATTTCTTAAGGAGAGCCTTCACTTGATCCTGATCCCCACTAGATAATTGAGACAAGTCAATGGACTCCACCTGATCTGGTACCGCAGGGGCAGCTGTGTGAGAGGCCATGGTGGCTGCTTTTGGGAGTTCTTCGGTTACTCCGGTAGGCAAACTAACCACATGGACATCCTCTAAGGTACCCAGAATAGTCTTCGGATGTAGTAACGCCTCCTCGGTCCCTACATTAACCACTGGGATGTAAGCTGTCCCTCTAACCACTTTCACCAAAGCAGGGGAGGCCAAGAGACCAGCTGGTAAACTGAGCTTGGAGGGCTCGAACAATGCTGTAACGCCCGAATACTGCTCCGAACAGGTTGCTGCTACGACTTTCATTGCACCACCCGGTATACGATACCCCCGCTTGTCTCGTACCCTTACATTACCAGGGGAGTCCCATGAAGTTTGGCTACTGGCAGTGTGACACTCTTGTAATGCTTGTACCATTGAGTTTGGGGCATCCACAACTGAAGGCAAGTCAAACAACGCAGCGCCATTCTGCCCAAAAAGCTCTTGATAGAATTTTCGAATAGCGTTCATCCCCAAAACACCTGGAACCTTAAGGGGGCCCGCCCCGGGAGGATCCTTGACCACCAACACCCCACACTGTGGAATCAGCTTTCCACACAGCTCAATATCCAACTCTACATAGCCAATATAAGGGATGGCCAAGCCATTGGCTGCTTTAAGCTGTAACCAATGGCAAGCCTGAAGGCACTCGATACCCCAGGGTTCAAAGTTCTGTCTGAAAAAACTTTCGGTAACCGTTGATACCATCGACCCAGTGTCGATCAGGCAAGGAACCATTACACCCCCTATGCTCACTTCTAGATGTGGACAGGCTGAAACCAACTGGGAAACTGTCCCCAACCCATTTAAAACAACCTCTGAGCCAGTAGCTGTCCCCCCCGCACTGTGGCTCTGCGATGCGGTGGGCACTAGTTTTCCGAAGCCTGGGCTGTGTAAGATTGCCTTCCTGGGTTCGGGGGGCCCTGTGAAGAAACCTGAGGCCGGGGAACTCGTTCACCATCACACTCTCTAGCAAAATGACCAGGTTGCTGACAACGTCTACAAATAATGGGAGCACTACGTACTGACCGGGTCGTGGGACGGGAACTCTGCAACAGAGCAATACTTTGGGTAAGCTGGGTAAGTTGCTCCTGCTGCCGCTGTAACAGTTGTTTCATCTCCATCATTTCAGCCCTAGTAGTAGAATGAACTTCTGAAAGGTTGCTATGGACCCCATACTGAATCCCATAGACAGCGGAGGCAGAATTACTACGGCCCCTTCCACTAGTAGACGATCCTTCCCGTTCCCATCTAATAGCTTCTCCCCTGACGTCAAGCAGCGACAGCCTAGGCTGCCTTCGCACGAGCTGCCTTAACTCACGGCGCAACGCTCCATCTAAAACCTGTTCTATAAACTGATCCCTTAACAAGACTTCAGCATTAGGCATGTTATTTGGAGAACACTGCTTAACCTTTTCCATAAGACTCATCAGTGCAAGAGAGAATTCTTGTATGCTCTCACCCTCTTGCTGTCTTCTGGAGAAGAAAGACACCTGTAAAGCAACGTAGGAGTCTGAACAACCATAAAGCTCTTGTAAAAATAGCAATTATTTGTGCTGGATCAGACCTCTCTGCACTAGTACGATACTTTATCTCCTCCCGCGCTTCCCCCTCCAGATGATCATACAAGAAAAATGCCTGATCAGAGATAGACAAATGGCGTGCCCTCACACAGGCTTCCACTTCCTCCAGCCATTCACTCAAGCCTATACCCGACCTTCCCCTAAACATTGGGCATTTTCTATCACGGGGTACAAAAACTAATCTCTCTGCCACAGAGACACTAGCAATTGGGGGATCAGTGGGTGTCACCCTAGAAGTAGACGGTACAGCACTAGTCCCAGGCTCAGTAGCCCTTTCCTGACGCAATCTCTCATTATCTGCTTTTAGCTGTGCGACCAAATCCCTGAGCTCTTGCAATTCATCCTCCATTATTATAATTTGTATCAGTAACCCCTCTTAGCTGCTGTTTTGCCTTTAAAACCAGAAGAACAAAATCTTAAAATTCACACAAAATAATAAAATAAATAAAACACAACAAACAACGTCTCTGTACAAAAGCAAATCCTGCCGACAATCTGCCAAGTTTGTGGCGATGGTAAGGTGGATCGATCTGTATTTCAAAATATTCAAAGGACACTAACAGCGAATATGCTTATAAAACAAAAAGAAACAACACCACCCTGGGAATTCCACCCAGGGAAATATTCCTTCAACAGACGCCAATTCACCAGCACAAGAAGGACACTCAGGTTCGTTTCACTTACGACAGAGACGTTGTAAGATATAAAACAAAATAATTTATTTTGTTCATAAGAAACAATAAAACAACGATTGCATAAAACAATATAAAACAATGAACTTGGAGCTGCGGCTTACCCGTGTCGAATGAGGTGCTTGAGGAAGGGCTGAAGATCACCACCGCACACGTGAATACTTAATACCCATCACCAGCACACGCACACACAAAACCTAAGTGCCACACAAAGTCTTAGACAGTCAGTCACGGCACACAAAAAGAGATCCCGCCACCAGGGGGCACCCAGATATGATCACGGCAGCCATCAGCTCCTAAATAAAAGAAATAAAACAAATTACAATTTTAATCAACTTTAATAAAAAAAAAACACTCATCAGCAAAATAAAAACAAGTCTTCAAATAATAAAAACAGTGTGGGTGAGAAATTACTCACCACACACGCACATTAATAAAACCCCAGTTCTCAAATAAAATCCCCACAACCCGCTGACCTTAAAAACCGGCAGGCGTGCAATAAAACAAAGTAAAAGCACGCCCGTGCATAACAATGGTGCTAAAACTCTCCTCTGCGAAGTCTTCCTGCCGGCACAACATCGAAAGGATCGCACCAATATTAAAGCAAGGCAGCGGGCATAAAACACTTGTATAAAAAAAGGGGAAAGGCAAAACAGCAGCACACTGTAGCTTTATCCCGGGGAAGCGATGGCGGCGCCGTGGAAATCAACACGCCGCCGACCCAGGCCCAAACACCCTATAACACAATAAATATTAAAATGACTGGCGAAAATATTGAATGTAAACAGAAACCCGCGGAATTACATACCAGTCAATCAATGCTTGCAGGGACCAAATTGGCCAGTATGGGGCTTCCCCAGCTACTACCTACAAATTAAAAGGCAAATAAGCTACAGGATTAAAATTGCATTACAATAAAAAAAAGGGAGTCATACCATACCCAAAGCTTATGGAGGGAGGGCTACAAGGTTACCACCAGTATACTCCGCTACAGCCAGGAGAAACGTGAATGAAAACCCGGAAGCGTGTGCATCACCGAGAGCAAGATCACAACATGGTGTTACACGCCGCCCTTTTATACCATGACCGCCCAGTCATAGCAGCCAACCAATTAGAATCCATTCTGCTACATAAGGGATGGTTCAGGGTCACCTGATCCAGCCCTAACTATAAGCTTTATCATAAAGGAAAGTTTTAAGCCTAATCTTAAAAATAGAGAGGGTGTCTGTCTCCCGAATCCAAGCTGGAAGCTGGTTCCACAGAAGAGGCGCCTGAAAGCTGAAGGCTCTGCCTCCCATTCTACTCTTAAGTATCCTAGGAACCACAAGTAAGCCAGCAGTCTGAGAGCGAAGTGCTCTATTGGGGTGATATGGGACTATGAGGTCTTTGAGATAAGATGGGGCCTGATTATTCAAGACCTTGTATGTGAGGAGAAGAATTTTAAATTCTATTCTAGATTTAACAGGGAGCCAATGAAGAGAAGCCAATATGGGAGAAATATGCTCTCTCTTTCTAGTCCCTGTCAGTACTCTAGCTGCAGCATTTTGGATCAGCTGAAGGCTTTTCAGGGAGCTTTTAGGACAGCCTGATAATAATGAATTACAATAGTCCACCCTAGAATTAATAAATGCATGAATTAGCTTTTCAGCATCACTCTGAGAAAGGATGTTTCTAATTTTAGAAATATTGCGCAAACGCAAAAAAGCGGTCCTACATATTTGTTTAATATGTGCATTGAAGGACATATCCTGGTCAAAAATGACTCCAAGATTTCTCACAGTGTTACTGGAGGCCAAAGTAATGCCATCCAGAGTAAGTATCTGGTTAGACACCATGTTTCTAAGATTTGTGGGGCCGAGAACAAGAATTTCAGTTTTATCTGAATTTAGAAGCAGGAAATAAGAGGTCATCCAGGCCTTAATGTCTTTAAGACATTCCTGCAGTTTAATTAATTGATGTGTGTCATCTGGCTTCATTGATAGGTACAGCTGAGTATCATCTGCATAACAATGAAAGATGATGCAGTGATTTCTAATAATACTGCCTAAGGGAAGCATGTATAATGTAAATAAAATTGGTCCTAGCACAGAACCCTGTGGAACTCCATAATTAACCTTAGTGTGTGAAGAAGACTCCCCATTTACATGAACAAATTGGAGTCTATGAGATAAATATGATTCAAACCACTGCAGTGCAGTACCTTTAATACCTATAGCAAGCTCTAATCTCTGTAATAAAATGTTATGGTCAACAGTATCAAAAGCTGCACTGAGGTCCAACAGGACAAGCACAGAGATGAGTCCACTGTCAGAGGCTCTAAGAAGATCATTTGTAACCTTCACTAATGCTGTTTCTGTACTGTGATGAATTCTGAAACCTGACTGAAACTCTTCAAATAAACCGTTCCTCTGCAGATGATCAGTTAGCTGTTTTACAACTACTCTTTCAAGAATCTTTGAGAGAAAAGGAAGGTTGGAGATTGGCCTATAATTAGCTAAGACAGCTGAGTCAGTGATGGCTTTTTAAGTAGAGGTTTAATTACAGCCACCTTGAAGGTCTGTGGTACATAGCCAACTAATAAAGACTGATTGATCATTTTTAAGATTGAAGCATCAATAATTGGAAAGACTTCTTTGAACAGTCTAGTAGGAATGGGATCTAATAAACATGTTGCTGGTTTGGAGGAAGTAACTATTGAAGTTAACTCTGAAAGATCAACTGGAGCAAAAGAGTCTAAACAAATACCAGCAGTGCTGAAAGCAGCCGAACATGGAGAATAATCTTTGAGATGGTTATGAATAAATTTTTCTCTAATGTCTAAAATTTTATTTGTAAAGAAATCCATGAAGTCACTACTAGTTAAAGTGAAAGGAATACTTGGCTCTACAGAGCTCTGACTCTCTGTCAGCCTGGCTATGGTGCTAAAAAGAAACCTGGTGTTGTTCTTATTTTCTTCAATTAATGATGAATAGTAAGATGTCCTAGCTTTACGGAGGGCTTTTTTATAGAGCAACAAACTCTTTTTCCAGGCTAAAGGAGCATCTTCTAATTTAGTGAGATGCCATTCCCTCTCCAGCTTTCGGGTTATCTGCTTTAAGCTGTGCCTTTGTGAATTATACCACGGAGTCAGGCACTTCTGATTTGAAGCTTTCCTTTTCAGAGGAGCCACAGTATCCAAAGTCATACACAGTGAGGATGTAAAATAATTGACGAGATAATCGACCTCACTGGGAGCAGAGTTTAGGTAGCTGCTCTGTACTGTGTTGGCACTGAAGAGCATAACAATGAAGGAATTAGATCCTTAAACTTAGTTACAGCACTTTCAGAAAGACTTCTACTGTAATAAAACTTATTCCCCACTGCTGTGTAATCCATTAAAGTAAATGTAAATGTTACTAAGAAATGATCAGACAGGAGGGGGCTTTCAGGGAATACTGTTAAGTCTTCAGTTTCTATGCCATATATTAGGACAAGATCCAGAGTATGATTAAAGTGGTGGGTGGGCTCCTTTACATTTTGAGAGAAGCCAATTGAATCTAACAATAGATTAAATGCAGTGTTGAGGCTGTCATTCTCAGCATCTACATGGATGTTAAAATCACCCACTATAATGATTTTATCTGAACTGAGCACTAAATCAGATAAAAAGTCTGAGAAATCAGACAGAAACTCTGAGTAGGGACCAGGTGGACGATAGATAACAAATAAAACAGGTTTTTGATTTTCCCAATTAGGATGGACAAGACTAAGAGTCAGGCTTTCAAAAGAATGAAAACTTTGTCTGGGTCTTTGATTAATTAATAAGCTGGAATTAAAGATTGCAGCTAATCCTCCTCCTCGACCTGTGCTTCGAGCATTCTGACAGTTACTGTGACTCAGGGGTGTTGATTCATTTAAACTAACATATTCATCCTGCTGTAACCAGGTTTCTGTAAGGCAGAATAAATCAATACATTGATCAATTATTAAATCATTTACTAATAGGGACTTGGAAGAGAGAGACCTAATGTTTAATAATCCACATTTAATTGTTTTGGTGCAGTTGATGAAGCTGTATTATTTTTTTTTTTTTGAATTTTTATGCTTAAATAGCTTTTTGCTGATTTTAACTTTGTTTTTTGGTGGTCTGGGAGCAGGCACCGACTCTATGGGGATGGGGTTTTGGGGGGATGGCAGGAGGAGAGAAGCTGCAGAGAGGCGTGTAAGACTGCAACTCTGCTTCCTGGTCTCAACCCTGGGTAGTCAGGTTTTAGGAGGGTTAATAAATTTGGCCATATTTCTAGAAATGAGAGCTGCTCCATCCAAAGTGGGATGGATGCCGTCTCTCCTAACAAGACCAGGTTTTCCCCAGAAACTTTGCCAATTATCTATGAAGCCCACGTCATTTTTTGGACACCACTCAGACAGCCAGCGATTCAAGGAGAACATGCGGCTAAACATGTCGCTCCTGGTCTGATTGGGGAGGGGCCCAGAGAAAACTACAGAGTCCGACATTGTTTTTGCAAAGTTACACACCGAGTCAATATTAATTTTAGTGACCTCCGATTGGCGTAACCGGGTGTCATTACTGCCGACGTGAATAAGGATCTTACCAAATCTACGATTAGCCTTAGCCAGCAGTTTCAAATTTCCATGAATGTCGCCTGCTCTGGCCCCTGGAAGACATTTGACTATGGTCGCCGGTGTCTCTAGCTTCACGTTTCTCAAAACAGTCGCCAATAACCAGAGTTTGTTCTTCGGCGGGTGTGTCGCCGAGTGGAGAAAAACGGTTAGAGACATGAACAGGTTGGTGGTGTACCCGGGGCTTCTGCTTAGGACTACGCTTCCTCCTCACCGTCACCCAGCCGGCCTGTTTTCCCTGCTGCTTGGGATCTGCTGGGGGGGAGCTAACGGCGGCTAAGCTACCATGGTCCGCACCCGCTACAGGGGCCTGGCTAGATACAGGATTTTCCAGGGTGCGGAGCCGAGTCTCCAATTCAGAAAGCCTGGCCTCCAGAGCTACAAACAGACTACATTTTTTACAAGTACCGTTACTGCTAAAGGAGGCCGAGGAGTAACTAAACATGTGACACCCAGAGCAGGAAAGTGCAGGAGAGACAGGAGAAGAAGCCATGCTGGTAGTGAGTCGGCTAAGGGCTAAGCTACTAGCTGAGCTAAGCTAGCGAATTTCTAAAAACAAATAAAGTGAATAATGTGAATACAGGTGATTCAGCAAAGAGTATGCTATTTAAAGTAGATGAAGATACACTAAAATATGTTATTATCCAGATAAATCGAGTTATACAGATATAACAGCTAACAGACAGCAAAACACTGTGCTCCGAAACAGGAACAGGAAGTGATACAATACCGCAGTCTACAGTGAAAGAGTTTATCCAAACTCACCTGAAGCTCCCAGAGGACACTGAACAGCATTGCCTTCCATTGTGTTCACCGCCTGTGAGGAAAGCAACCCGGAGGATGCAGACCCAGACCCATCGTGGCCAAATTCAAACACTACAAACAAAAATAGCTGGTAAAGAGCCACGGCCAGGAGCTGAGAGGGGAGGAAGCGTTAACATCCAGTTTCCAAAGGAGATCCTGGAGCGACACAAGGTCCTGTTCCCGATCTGGAAAAAGTTCATGAAAGGAGGGTCCTGAGCTGTCATGGCAGTCGATAAACTTTATGTCAACAGACAGCTTTACTGCGACCAGAATACCACGCCATGGCTGTACTGATTGACCAGGAGATCTGTATACACAGCTTTTTTCTGATCCTTTCCTCTCACTCTTATTTTCATTAGGTAACTGGGTTAATAGGCACATCTACATAGAATAGTTAATACCAAATTAATCAGCATAGTGTTGTTGTTATTGTTTGCTCATTATTGTTTTGTTTTTGTTTTTTGTTTTGTTTCCTTGTTTTTGACATTGTTGTTTTAGATCACTTTTGGAATGTTTTTTTTTTTTGGTGATTGCACTGCTGTCACTTGTTTCACTTATTTCACTTTTCACACCCCTTCCCTTTGCTTTCCACACTCAGCAATATGACTGCATTTTTTTTAATGCTGCAATTTGCCACACAAACATACAGCACATACATATACACAGCTATGCAGGACAGACACACACCAACATACAGCACAGACACATAAACATACATACCACACACACACACACACACATACACATACCTTTAGTGAACACACAACACTTCACTAGTTAGTTTAAACACAAGCACACTGAGGTTTTTTTTTTTTTTCACGAGTACACCACACACATTCCTGCTTAGACTACTTTTTAGTTAGCAGCTCCATTGTGATGGATATCACAAACACTCAGATTCATCCTATCACTATCAGTGATCATGCACTGGTGCCTATCTCTCTGACACACAAAAGAGTCACATCAGCAATCAGGAACTGGAGATTGAATACATCATTAGACAAGATTTCATTAATTATTTCAAAAGGGACTGGGCAACGTATTTAGAAAATAATGATCTGCCAGGAATATTGCCATGTGTTCTTTGGGAAGCAGGAAAGGCAGTAATGTGGGGCAAAATAATATCTTACTGCTCACATAAGAAAAATAAAGAAAAAACACTTGTGTTAGAATTACAACAAAAAATTAAATCTTTAGAAGCTGCCTATGCTGCCTCACCACAAGAACATATAATTAAAAATCTGAGGGAACTAAAACTGGAATTAAATGAAATAATTGATAAGAAGACACACTTTCTGTTGCAGAAAACTTTGAACATGGAAATAAATCTGGAAAATTCCTTGCTAACTAGTTAAAACTAAATTAAGAAAAAACAACTATTTATTCTATTAAAGTCCCGACTGGGAACATTACTCATGATCCACAACAAAGAAATAAATCTTTCAAAGACTTTTATGAAGCTTTATACTCATCACAGATTAATCCATCTGATACTACTACTAAGGAATTTCTTAACAATATAAATCTACCAAAATTAAAGGATGAACAGGTTGCGGCTCTGGATTCACCTCTTTCAATGTCTGAAATCCAGGAAGCCCTACAGCATCTCCCAAATAATAAAGCCCCAGGTCCAGATGGTTTTCCAGCAGAGTTTTATAAAGAATTTTGGTCTGTGCTAGCACCCACTTTTTTCAGAATGGTGACTCAGATTCAGAATGATCAAACGCTATCTCCAAATATAAACTCCGCCAACATTAGCCTGCTTCTTAAACCAGGCAAAGACCCTACACTGCCATCCAGCTACTGCCCAATTTCACTCATAAATGTAGACCTTAAAATAATTTGCAAAGCCCTTGCCAAAAGCTTAGAAAAAAATTACTCCATTCATAATACATCCTGATCAAACAGGTTTTTATCAAGGGTAGACACTCAGTCAATAATACATGCAGACTAATAAACATAATAGACTACTGTTCCATTAACAAATTTAAAACTACAATTGTTTCTTTAGACTGGAAATTTTTATTAGCAGTTCTGCACAAATTTGGATTTGGTTCATCCTTCATAAACTGGATCAGAGCATTATACAGCTCCCCAAATGCACGTGTTAGGACAAACTGTCTCCAGTTGTGGGATAGCATGGGAGGGTTGGGCGCACCTTGTCCTGGACTCAGGACTGTTTCTCTTGTCACCTTTTATGTGTGTGTATGTGTGTATCTGTGGTGTTGGAGCTGCCTTCCGCACTTGGGCGGTGGGTGCTGGTCTCGGAGTTGGCGTTGTTCTTGGGTGCTGTTGCCGTATGCCCCAGGCCTTCTCTCCTCCACCCTGCGGTGGGGTGTGGGGAATTGGGGTACTTACTGAGCCAGTTAGCTGGTTCTCTCCTTCCGGGGGTAGTCTTCTTCTCCCACTCGCTACTTCACTGCTGTCTGCTTCTCAGTTTTATCTACTGAGAGGCTGTCTGCCTCTCAGTAGATAACCTTAGACATTGAGGGTTTTGGGGGGTAGGTGTGGATGAGCACTGCTGATCGGCAGTCGGGTGCTCATCATGCATCTGTCCCCTCAATTTTAATAGCACTCTAATTTTCATACAGACATAGTCGGTTTTTTTTACACCTCATACACTCACATATTCCAACACATACACCCAACATGTCATCTTCCAGATGAGTGGGGAGGGGAGCAGGCAGGTCTTTTCACATCCCTGTTTCCTGCACCCGACCCGGGGCGGGGGGTGGCTAGGGTCTCGGGGGTGGTGGTGGGGGTGGGAGTGGGAGTGACTGCATTCTAGGGTGGTTGCTGGCTCTGGGGGCACTCATTCATCCACGCATTGGAAGACAGGTTTGAATAGTGGATTAGTGTATCTTGTGGTGCGTTTGTCTTTGTGAGTGTGTGTGTAAGCAGTCCTTGTGTGTGCCGTCCTTGTATGTGCATATGTGCACAGAGTTTTCCACTCAGTACACTGCTGCGATGATCTTGTGATACTTGTAAAGTCTGAGGAGGATGTGGATGGAGAAGGTGATGATGTCCACGCAGGGGACACTGTTGCGGCCTCTGATGTGCTCTCATTCTGAACCAGTCATTAATGAAATCAAATAACAGAAGTGGCTCCAATATTCTGACCTCTAATTGTCTCTGGCTGGATGCTTAAGTTCTTCAGGCATTGCCATTCTACTCAGCTTCCCACCTACCCGTAATACTCCATCACAAAGGTAAGGGTCTAGCTTATACAGTTTGCTGCTCCTTTTCACTGATTTCTTTCTCGTTTGCAAGGCAGAGCTTTCGTCTGGGAAATGTTGCTGTTGGACAATCTGGGACATCCACTCTTGGGAAGATTGTGGCATTGTGTTAACACATACCTGAATGCTCCAGATCTAGAAACCCACCAAAACCTCTGCTTTTTTAGAGGTGCTTACACTTGCTGATGATCTGTTGATCAAGCGCTTTTGATTAGCAGTACATGGCTTACTTAACCTCTTAATTCCTGTGGAGGCAGTCAGGGAGTACTCAGGTTTTTATAGGACTCCATAGAGTCCAATAAAAACTTTTTTTTTTTTTTTTTTTACATGACTGTACCTATAAATAAAGACTTCCACCAAGTTCTATCTATTCATAATGAAAAAAACAAAACAGATGATTTCTCTATGCACAAACAAGCATACCATTATTATGGAATCAAACCTTATGACTTCTTCTGAAATTTCCACCCCAAGCAATCTGGCTGGTTTAGAGTTTTGCAGAGCTGCTAATGAGACGTGAATCTGTCTGTCGGCTGTGATGTTGGTGCTGCTCAGTCTAGCCTGTTGATTTAAGAGCTGTTTGTGTTATCTTTGGTTTATGGCCATGCAGTAAAGCTGAAGGTGTGGGAGGTCACTTCAGCCACCTGGCCTCCGGACAGCTGCTACTGAGACACATGCTGCTAAGAGTGTACTTTACAGTACACACACACACACACACACACACACACACACACACACACACACACACACACACACACACACACACACACACACACACACACACACACACACTCGTACCCATCTTGCTAATATTAATTTATGCACCGGCACAAGTTTATGCAATGCAGCAGACACACACACAGAGACAGACAGAATTTTGAACAGTTTATTACATCTATGTATTAATTAACCACATTAATCAAATCTGCTGTGGGTTTCTCTTCAGTCTATGTTTGTGTGTTTTGCTTAATAATCACATCATTAAAATCCAATGATGTTTGTGTTTGGACTGGCACTGTCAACATAGTGGCTGGTTACACAGCTGCACCGAGACACACACAGACACAGACAGTGCCACACCAAAACACACAAACTTTAGAAAAACAGAAACTCCTCCTCCTGGATTCCTTTCACTCCCAACTGTCAGCTTTGTGCTGATGTGATCTGTTCAAGAAGTGTATTGAAACTGCACTAAGGCCCTGAGGTGTGTAAGTGGCTGGTTACCTTTGTTGTGATGGGTCTGAGAGGCCGTTGTCTGGCTCACACACACCCAGCCGCCAAGGCTCAGGGAGATGATGAGGAGGTGAATAGGATCTCATGAATCGACTGGTATGTTGGAAATGCTCCATTCTTCTGCTTCTTGAGGAAGGCGTGTCTGGTTTCACATGTTAGGTGTGTGCCATTGTTTGTGTGAGTGGAAAATAATTGTTCATTATATTTCACTTGTAAGATCACTAAAAGGGGTTAAAGTGCCTCAGTATTTGTGATTTTTAATAAAATAACACACAAATATACATTACACCTTGTTTGACCATACTGATATAGCATTGAGCAGTGCATTTTTTTTAGGAGGTAGAGTGAGTCATCTAGTAATTGTTAGGTCAGTGGTTTGAGCCACAGCTCCTCCAGTCTGCATATTGATCCTTGAGCAAGATGCTGCACGGCCCCCGCTGCATTCATCAGTGTGAGTGTGCGTGAATGACAAAGTGCTGTATGAATGTATGTGTGATTGGGTGAATCAGATTTGAGTGCTCAATTAGAACAGAAAAGCACTATGGAAGTATCAGTCCTTCTCATATTCACCAGTTGCTGCAGATTTGTTCACTGCACATCTGTGATGTGAATCTTCTGTTCAACCACATCCCAAAGGTGCTCTATTGGGTTGAGATTTGATGGCTTTGCAGGCCATTTGAGCACGGTGATTTCATCGTCATGTTCAAGAAACCAGTTTGAGATGATTTGAACTTTGTGACAGTGTGCATTGTCCTGCTGGAAGTAGCATCAGAAAAATGGGTACACTGTGGTCACGAAGGGATGGACATGATCAGCATCAATCCTCAGTTGGTATTAAGGGGCCCAAGGTGTGCAAAAAGAAATTCTCCACACCGTTACACCACCAGCAGCCTTAACCATTGATATGAGACAAGATGGATTCATGCATCCATGTTGTTTATGTCAAACTCTGTTGCTACCGTCATAAAGTTGGAGCATAACGTTTTTCCTCCTGTTGTCTGTAGCCATTTAAACTGTAGCCTCAGTTTCCTGATTTTAGCTGACAGGAGTGGCACCCAGTGTGGTCTTCTGCTGCTGTAACCCATTTGCTTCAAGGTTCAACATGTCTATTCAGAAATGCTCTTCTCCATACATTGGTTGTAACAAGTGGTTATTTGAGCTACTGTTACCTTTAAAACTTGTCAAAGCAGTCTGGCCATTCTCCTCTGACCTCAACAGGGCATTTTCACCCAGAGAAATGCCACTCACTGGATATTTTCTCTTTTTCAGACCATTCCCTGTAAACCCTAGAGATCATTTAGTGGGAAAGTTCCGGTATATCAGGTGTTTCTTAAATATTCAGACCGGCCTGGCTGGCATCGATGACCATGCCACATTCACTGACACTTAAATCACCTTTCCTCCCCATGGTAATTTTAACTTCAGCGGGTCATATTGGCCATATCTGCATGTCTAAATGCACTGAGTTGCTGCTGTGTTGACTGGATATTAGTGTTAACAAGCAGTTGAACAATTATACCTAATGTACTGTATACATGCACGTACTGGATGTACCATGACAGAAATGAGTGAGGAACACTGTGAAAACTACTCAGTATAAGTACTAATTGTGAATTGATGTCCTTCTCAGATGCCTCTTTTTTCTGAGATGGAAAGTCAGTGTACCAACTTCAGTCTGTATATTTGCTTTAAATCACAATGCAAATCAAATGTGCTCTATTTTATTGCTTAGAACATTTTAACAACATGCTGAGAGTCATATCCAGTATATAATAAACACTACTTTACTTTAACTTACTAATAAACATTGTTTGATGTAATCCAGATTTCATGATCAGCATCATTCATACATAATTCATACTCACCATAATGTTAATTTCCAGTCTCCGGCTGTTTTCTCCAGTCAGAGACTTATTTTTCTTTTGATTCTGACACCACATTAATGCACTAAAACTAATGATAAATTAACAAATGTATCAAAAAATAATGTCACAAATGCATAGTCACCAATCGAGAATTATGTGAGACTTATTTATACTACTCATCAATAATTAGTTAATTATTAAGTCATCCCTGGTGTGTCTGTCACTCATTCCACAATAGTTCACAATTTTACGTATATCACTGCAAAGTGCTACTCACCTACTCTATTTACTGTAGTCACTGGTGCACAGTGATGACATTTTAATAATTTGGGAGACACTTGGGAGTGACCATCTCACAGGACCTGTCCTGGACTCATCACATAAACATCACTGTGAAGAAGGCCAGACAGCGTCTCTACCTCCTCAGGCGGCTGAGAGACTTCAAGCTCCCACTCAAGGTGCTCAGGAACTTTTACACCTGCACCATCGAGAGCATCATGCGTGGGAGCATCACCACCTGGATGGGAAACTGCACCAAGCAGGACTTCATGGCCCTAAAAAGGATGGTTCGTTCAGCTGAACGGACCATCAGAACCACCCTCCCCAACCTGCAGGACATTTACACCAAGCAGTGCAGGCTGAGGGCCATGAAGATCCTAAAACAGCCCAGCCACCCCGGACACTCTCTCTTCTCCCTGCTCCCATCAGGCCGGCGTTACCGCTGCCTGAGGGCTAAGACTGAAAGGTTGAAGAAGAGTTTTTACCCACAAGCCATCTGTCTGCTCAACTCTGAGCCCTAACTGGACCATTATTGCACAATGTAAATATTATAATTTATAATCTATAATTCCACGTAAAAGTGTGTATAGTATATAGAGTATAGTGTATAGTGTGAATTACTTTTTATTCTTCTTATTTATATGTGTGTGTATATATGGTTGCAGGTACAAAATACATTTCACTGTGCATTGTACTGTGTATAACTTTGCATGTGACAAATAAACACTATCTTAATCTTAATCTTAAAACGTTTGTGTCAAAGTAGGGCATACATGTTCAAAAGGTTTGTATTAGCTGTTGTCCAAACTTGTCTGAAGGCCCTGTATTCATAACAGTTATGAAAGGTGAAAAAGGAAAGCAATTGAGCGTGTTATGGTGCACTCAGCTGTTCTGCTCTTTCTTACCTCCACACACGTGAGCAACAAGTGAGTGAAATTGCTGGACTTTTAGTCTTTCACCTGTACAGGCAAAGACACTGCCTGATCATTTGACTCTGCTCTGTGCATAAGAGTAGACCTTTAGTGCTGCGTTCAGAGACGCTTCAATTTCTGTAAAGCTCAGAGTCAAACTCTCAAAATCTCCAACAATTGAAAGCTAACCTGCTTGACCAGCTTAACTACAGCCATACTTTTGTCTTTACTTTCTATAACTGGCGGATGTTTATGTTTTGGGGAAAACAAATAAGTTCAGATGCAACAACCTTTAAGTCTGTCTGATGTTTTTTTTTAAATAAACATTTGTTGTCAGGCTCCTTTGTTCTGGTTCAGTAAGTTTTCTCTAATTGCAGTGAAAATGATATTAGTCACTGAATTAAATGTCTTATTTAAAAAAAAAAAAGTATCTTAAGTTAATTTGTTTTTTAATCAAATCTGCCATGCCTCTAAGTCCACCTCTTTGAATAAGCCATGGGAAAATCACTAAAGATGCAGCTGGAAATATTACAAATGACAACAGCAGGATTCAAAATGAAACACTGAAGAAACTGGTAACAATATAATGTATCAAAAAAAAAAGTAATAATAAAGAACCACAAATAAAGAACTACAAAACGAGTGCTGCTGTCACATCAAGTAAGCTAAGTCCATGAAGTTGGGAAACAACATTATGATTACAAACTCATAAATGGGACTTGTTTGGATGTTACGTGATCTGATTTGTGTCTTCTTTACCAAAAAAAAAGTTTTAGAAGCAACCATGTGGGATTTATCTGTGTTTGAAGTGAACAAATTTGATCATTGTATATTGCAAACTGAGAGCTTTTACATTTTTGATGGAAGTGGCATTTAGAGGCTTTTGCATCTGATTAGTGCAGCGGTTGCCTTTTTCTGCATGTCATCCCAACTTCTCTCTACCGACATTCCCTCAATATCTCAGGCACAATGGAACAGAAATTCTCACTGTACTACGAGACAGTTTCATTGCCGGTGAACCCATGAGGTTAACCTGTCAAGAGTTACCTGTGTCTAAATGGTGAAGTAGCTTAGTTTGTCTGAATGTCTGTGTTAAGCAGTGATAGCAGAAAGGATTGAGCCAGACATGATAGTCTTGCATATTTCCGCTTGTGGTGCAACAATAGCGTCTCAGCCATCTAATCCTTTACACAATTATCCCCCAGTGTTTGTGTGTTTAAGCACAGATACTGTGACTGTGGCTTTTCCGTGAACATGAACCAAAACAGCTCAACTGCCATTATCCTAAAATAGGCCGTAAGTACAAGATAAACACGTGTGTGAAACTAATTGTGCGTTATGCAGAGCTGGCTTGTTGAGGGGCAGTGTTGTGACAACAGATTAAACATCTGTCTGGATCCACTGCTGAACCCATTTTGAGATTAAAAGGGAAATACAATATATCCCAGACAGTATATCCCCTGTCTTACCAAACTGGGGGAGATGTATCCTAGATGACAGTGAGAAAGTAGAAGCAGACAGAACAGATTATTATAAGTAACAGTAAAGGCCGCTCCCCTCTCTGGGCTAAAAAAGAATTAAGAACAATGAAGTTTAATTGTCTCCATTTCTTTCCTCTCCTTTCCCTCGTTATTTTTCCAGGATACTGAAGTAGAGAAAAGCCACATGGAGTTAATAACCAGTGCCATAAAACACTGGTCTCTGACACACACTCATATTCACACACGCACGCATTCACACTCTCAGGCACTGTAGTAACAGCATCCATGCTGGAGATATGTCATTGCTTTATCATGCTGTGCGTAATCTAGGAATTTGTCGGAAGATTTGTCCATGCTAAAGCTTTATTCCCCTTCCTTTTAAACTGCCAAAGAAAATCCTGAAACACAAAGAGATATGTGTATCACAAACCCCATAAAATGGGTCCAGCTTGATATGAGAGTACCACACAGGACTACAGCGGGAGAAGTGAGTGAATGAGTTATAGCAGGTTATAAGCCATGTTGAGGAAAAGACTCCTAAATACTGACACAGTATATATGATTTCCTGACAAGAACAGCAATCTTGTTCCAGATCAAGCTTTATAGACAAGGCCTGTTTTCTGTCAGACGCGAGGAATGATGCGTGGAGTTCTGTATCCTGTGAGAGTTAAGTATAAAGTGAATCTGTAAATCATGAAGACCTTTGAAAATGGTCCTTGCAGTACTATGTATAGCCCACTGTGGTTGCACTTTAATATTATAATGTTGTGAAATCAAGGTCAGTTCCTGAGGCGTGACAGAGTCCCACAGGCAAGCAAGAGGCTAAAATACAAATCAGCAAACAGAAGAACACTTTAGCAGGAGCGATGTTGCAGTTTTGGAAGAAACAGAGAAAAGGAAAGAAAAGGAAGGGAACAGGGTGGAAAAGGGAGGGAAAGAAAAATATGAAGGTTCCTTTGGAGTAAAAGGGAACAGAGGCGAGAGAATGAGAGGGAGGTGTGTAGAAAGAGGAGTGTGGGAAAAATCAATATGCTCTCTGGAGCGACTGGAAGAGACAAT